>NC_073379.1:3824359-3866859 GCF_028641065.1 Leucoraja erinaceus
GCCTACTCCTTCAGCTATTTTCTATGTTTCTAAAACAAAATGACTAAATATCCTCATAAAGCCACACAGGCAGCAATCACCAGTTGATCGACAATAATCCATGAGAATAACCCTTGAAGTCATAATCATTACAACAATGAGAGGATCAATGTTTTCTTTCACCTTTTCGAAAAGAAATTGGCTTCCACAGTGCTCTGAATGTTCTCATTTACTCCATTACTTCAAAGCATTTTGTTCTCATTCTATACCCAATTTTCATTAGAAAATAACTTTGATGTGGAAGAAAGTTAAAGCCAATTGTTGGTTTAGTTCATACGATCATAAAAAGCAAAATTAATATTAATGTCCTTCAACTTCATCCATCATTTGCTGTTTGTTTTACGGGAACAGTACCATAGTGGCTATGTTACTAAAACTTGTAAAATCAGGAGCCAGAAGTAATGATCCAGAGACATAAGTTCAAATCCCATTATGGCAGCTGGACAATTTAAATTTTGCTCATTAAATAAATCTGGAATAAAATTGCTGGTGTCAGTAAGGTGACCATGAACTAACCAGATTGTCATAAAAACCCATCTGGTTCACCAGTGTCCTTTAGTGGAGAAAATATATTAGTCAACTCAAGTTTACTGTCATATGCATAAGTACAGTGAGGTACAGGTACGATGAAACAACATAACAAAACATGAATTGTACACAAAACACACAAATTCTGCAAGATAGTAAAATAAGTCAGTCAAAGAAGAGTGCCTATTGTACAAGTCTGATGTCAGTCATGTGAAAACCATTGGTGTCAGCTGAGTTTAAATAGAGACTAATTGCTAGACCGTATAGTTATGCTTATCTTGGCAGTGAATGTGTGTGATTTTGTGGTGATCACAATGCTAGTACATCTCCAGTGCTTTGGGACATATGCTGTAGGTTATCCTCATCTCTGCCATATACAGGGGTGGGAGGCTTACTGCTGCCAAGCAGACCCTGAGTTTTGAAGTGTTCAGCTCTTGATCTTCAAACACCTTTTTCTCAGAAGCCCTAAGAATGTGTAATGCACTGGATGCAATTGTGAAATTCATCCCTAATGTCTGCCAGTCCCAATGCAGATCGGGATCAAGCAAGGCTGTGTCATTGCTTTAACAACTTTCACTACCTTTCTCAACATAATTATTCACCATATCTCCATCTAGCTTAGAGTTGAACCAACCTACATTAATAGTTATGAGGAACTATTTAACCTACATTGCACCATTGCCGTAACAAGGTCACTCTAACCTCAGCTACTGAGATGCAGTACACAGGCATTGCTTGCATATGCACACATTTGGACGCTATGCTCCAAATCATTGTTGATTCATTTATTAAAGTGTATGGGAAAATGAACCTTACACTGCACATCTGAATTGTTCTCTACTAAATTGCCTCTGCTGCACAACTCAGCACTTCAACAATCAAAGACCATGCCAAAACATAGGAAAAAGTGGACTACATCTTATATATCTTTGAGAGAAGGCAAACATTGACCAAGACCGAGCACAATGCATTTTACGCATATTAACCTCAACTGATACGAGTGGAATTCTCTGCCACAGATGGCAGTGGAGGCCAATTCACCGGATGTTTTCAAGAGAGAGATATAGCTCTTAGGGCTAACGGAATCAAGGGATATGGGGATAAAGTAGGAACCGGGTACTGATTTTGGATGATCAGTCATGATCATATTGAATGGCTCGAAGGGCCGAATGGTCTTTTCCTGCACCTATTTTCTATATTGTTTCTATATTGTTTCTATATTGTTCTCCCGCACAGCACATATCATTCATGCATTTCATCAGCCAAATGATTTCTAACCTGCTATCCTTTGGATAAAATGTTAATATTTTTCTTATTCTCTTATTTGGATGTTTACATGATTCCATTACACTATATTAAAAAAAACAGGAAATTTTACTACCATATTAGTTAGAAGTTCTCCCTTAACCATTATTACAAATATATGCTATCTTTTCATCTCAATTATGTTTATAGAGTCCGAGAAAATTTATGAAATACAGAAGATATTCAACTCATTTTATCAGTACTGGACAAAGAAAGGCTACCATCCAATACCAGGTCCACATCTCTGTAGATCACAAATATTTCAGTCCTGTGATGAGTGTTTCTGCCTTTAACATCATTTAAAGCATGAGTTCTAGTCTCCTACCTTCCTCTGGGTGAAAATTATTTCCTCATATCTCTTCCGCATATTAAGTCACGTAAATGCCCCCCGTTTATAAATCCTATGTAAAGAAAAAGTGTATCTCATAGAGTCATAGTGATACAGTGTGGAAACAGGCCCTTCGGCCCAACTTACCCACACTGGCCAACAATGTCCCAGCTACACTAGGCCCACTTGCTTGCGCTTGGTCCAAATCCCTCCAAACCTGTCCTATCCATTAGAACCTGTCTAACTGTTTCTTAAATGATGGGATAGTCCCAGCATCAATTACCTCCTCTGGTAGCTTGTTCCATATACCCACCACCCTATTTTATTTAGGCTCCTCATAATTTTACACTTCTCATTTAACCTTTCCATCAGCCAACTCTGTTCCAATGAAAATAATTCCAGCTTATATAATTTTTCTTCATAGCTAAAATTCTCCAGTCCACAACAGCTTTGTAAATAAGCTCTACACTGTCACCATTGCAATTCCATCTTTTCTATTGCTGTGGCCTTCCGTTTGTGTATTTGTAACCTAAGTAATTTTTGTTTTATTGGCACACCACCCAATATCCTGCTATTCATTGGACATTCTCTTGTCTTTTTGTGCATCTTCAAAACCATTATCTCACACTTCTCTGGATTAAATTCAATTTGCTACTTTGCCCATTTTTGCATCATCAGCAAACATGGGTATTGTAACCCTCACCTTTAAGTCTAAAATATTAATATATGTTACAAAATTGGAAGGCATCGGGTACCGGGTCCCATAGAATTCCTAAGATAATAACCACAAAGATACCCCTAAGGTAATTTTGGATCCTCTGCCTACCATCTAGGATCTTGCTAAAATCTATGAAGGCTACAATAAAAGCATTGCCCTTATCAATCGGGGATAGTCAGCATAGCTTTGTTCAGAGAAGATTCCATATAACTATAATTTGATTTTGTATTTTGAGGAGATGACTAGATGTGACGTTGAAGGTAGAGCTGTTTATGCAGTTTAAATGAACTTGGAAAAGTTTAGACAAGTCCCACATGGAAGATTGGACCAATAGGTAAGACCCCATGAGATCCAGGACAATTTGGCAAGTTGTATTCAAAATCTGCTTGGTTATTGAAGACAGAGACTGATGGTTGAAGATTGCTACTGAGATTGGAACCATATTACCAATAGTATACCATGGGATCAGTACTGGGATCCTTGCTGTTTGTTATAGAAAGTAAAGATCTGAATGTGTATGCATGAGGCATGTTTATTGAGTTACGGATGACATGAAGATTGATGGCAAAAAGTGTACAGAGTAAGTCGTTGGCAATGGAATGATATTGATCAAATACTAATTGGGGCTGTGAAATGGCAGATCAATTTTAATCCTAAAAAATAAGAGGTGTTACATTTTGGGGAATTGAACAGGTCTGAGAATCCCAATGAATGGTTAGACCCTAGGAAGTGCTGAGGTACACATGGATCTTGTCATACAAGTCTAAGGATCCTTGATGGCAGCAACACAGGTAGATAAAATGGTTAAGTAGGCACATGGGACACATCATTTCATTAACTGTGCATAGAATATAAGAGCAGGGAGGGTATGATACAACTGTATAAAACATTAGTTAGGCCATATCTGAAATACTGTATGCAATTCTGCTCATCACACAATAGTTTAAATTAATCAGCCTGTCAGTTCCTCCCTTTTTTAAATATAGTGGTACATGGTTATGATACTGTTCAATATTAGAATAAAAGATGGATATTTAGCACAAGACATTTAGCATATACAGTTGTTAAATATATCAAATAATATAAATACGTTCTTTGCTTTTGTTCAGCCTTGATAGATGCCATCTGAGGTGAGAGAAAATTAGGGAAACAATAAATCTTCAGATTTGCATTAAGTTAAAATGCAAGCATTTAAAAAATGCAGACAATGGCCACGTGATCAGATTATTATTGGATATATTTAGAGAAACCGGCAATTGCATACGCTGGTTTACCAAAAAAGGCACAAAGTGCTGGAGTAATTCAGCGGGTCAGGCAGCATCTCTGGAGAACATGGTCAAGTTCCAATATATGGCTTCGAGCTTATTTTCAGACGAGTTGCTTTCTCTTTTGATGCATATGACAGATGTACTTTTAAGGGCCTGTCTCACTTATGCAATTTTTTCGGCAACTGCCAGCGACTCATAGTTGTTGCAGGTTACCAAAAAAATGGCGACTGGACCCCCCTATGGCAATGTCTACGACAATGTCTACAACAACCTACCACTTAGTCGACGTCAAGCTACAACAATCTATCAACAACCAGCGACCCATTAGGACGTCCACCTATGACCAGTCCTACAACAACCTACGTCCACCTGCGACAAGCTACTACGACAATGTATGACCCTGCCGGCGATAACTGAATCCAACTTAAGACAATTCAGTCGCCAGTACCTGTCGCCGGTTGACAGAGGTAGTCACCTATGGAATTCGCCAAAGTCAGCACCAGCAACAACCTACTTCACCCTGGTGGCAACCTACGACAGCACCTACATCAGGAGAAGTCAAGCTACGCTCATTGGCGTCAAGCCAACAGTCGCTGCCGAAAAGTTTTGAACATTTCAAAATCTAGCGGGCGACCAGAAAAACACTACAATTTTTTGGACGACTTCAAACGACTCACGACCATTCAGGCGACACACCAACTACTGCCTGTAGTCGTAAAAAAATGTCGCCTAAAAAATCGCCTAAGTGGGACAGGGGCATTAGTCATATCCCAATGGTCCATCCTGGCAGCCTGGGGAATTTTATCAAAAACTAAAATTCTTGGAACCACTCAGTCATTTTGTAAGTATCTAGGAAAAAAAACAAGTTAACTTTTTAGCGATCAGCGAAACTTAAAATATAATTCATAGACAATAAGAAGTCAGTTTTTTAAAAATCTGAGAATAAAACATGCAAAATAATTACTTTAAATATTAAACTTATATATTTCAGGGAAAAATTAGATAGGGCTGTCCCACTTGGGCGACCTAATTGGCGAGTTTAGGAGAGTTTGAAAAAATGTCATGTTGAAGACCTCCTTCGACTATGTAGAAGACCTCTTTCGACCTCCTTGAAGACTGTAATGTAAAATATTCTGAGTGATTTTTTTTTTCAGGTTTAGATGTTGAAGACTAGCTTCGACTAACTACGACTAATTTCGGGAAAATTGGACACCGGATAGTAGAGAGTGAAGATGACCTCCTTTTATCTCCTATCTCCTTCGACCTCCATTCGACTATGATGAAGACTATCTACAACTATCTTCGACTACCTTCGACTGCCCTCGATTACCTACGATTAACATGCTGACCTACAGGCAGTAAAAAAGTATCGATTTTTTCCATGGTAAACATTTTTTACTCGCAGGCATTTTTCAACATGTGGAAAAATACGCCGCGACCTAGCTGAGGCCTCGAGTACATGGGGACTACTCTCAAGCATGAAGGAGTTACAAAGACATCCTACGACCTCGTGCCAACCATGCTGCGAGTATGAGTTGAGGGCAAACTCGACAGAACTCGCGGATTAGGTCGCCCAAGTGGGACAGCCCCTTAAGATTAAAAACTAGGTAAATCATTAATTCAAAGCATGTACAAAGAATGGGGACGAAAAGACAATAAAGGAAAATAGGAAATAGAATGAACAGGATTTTTAACTATTTTTAATTAAGATTGTCATTAGCCTTTATTTTAATTTTATACAGCTGATATTATGCAGTTAATTGTGCATGAGCAAAAAATTTGCAAACCATTTGACCCAGGCAGTCTTGTCAGCAGTATTTCATTAGCCTTTATATCTGGAGACTCTACACTATTTTTTCATGATTAATAAATGAATTTGAAACGTTGTTTTTGTCACCATAATAGTCTTAAATCTTGCAGCGGGAAAGAAATTCAGGTTTAATAGGCTGTACGGGAGTAAAAAAAAGGAGTTAAGATGCATGATTAAAAGAGTATAGATCAAATTGAAAACATAAATTCAGGCAGTAAATATAGCAAGAAATATTTCAGTACTTCCACAGTAAGCAAGAAGTCAAAAAGAAACAAACAAGTTTGAATTCAAATGTAAAATATTCTGAGTGATTTTATTTTTCAGGTTTAGATGTGAGACTAGAAGCAACATCTCCCCCTTATCTTGAATGACATAGCATATCTAGTGACTTTGATATAAATGAGATGTAAGTTGCCGAAAGGTTAGTACAGCTCAGAAACAAAACACCCAGAAAAAGAGACAAGATAGTTTTGTGAAACATTATGAGGATGTCACTGGACAATGGGACAAGATTAGGAACAGATGAATATGTTACTAATATTTTTAAAATGTTTAAAATCAGTAAGTCATTTATAGAAGTTTAAATCTCATATAACATTATAATTATCAAATGTAGTTTGATATTTTGCAAGCTATCTACAAGTACATGTTTTATTTTAAAAAATGACACAATGTGCTGGAGCAACTCAGCAGGTCAGGAAACGTCTCTGGAGAACATGGTTAGGAGATATTTCGGATGTAGACCTTTCTCTCAACCTGAAACGTCACCTATCCCTATTCTCTAAAGATGCTGCCTGACCTGGTATTCCAGCACTTTGTGTTCTTTTTGTATATTAATGAGCATGTGCAGTTCCCTGATTCTGCATGTTTTATAATGCATACTAAGCTAGAACCATGCTCCCATGGTGTATTACAGATGAAAGTTGAAAAGAGCCATGTGTCTCACAGGGCAATTATGGGGCACACAAGTCAAGCAAAGAGTTAAAAGTCATATTGCACGGGATCAGAACAATGTAAGATTCTTACATGCTATTCAGCAAAATCAAAGTTAGGTATGACAACTTAAGTCCATTGTCGATGGATGCTGAGATTGGGTTGTGGTTAAACCGCAATGTGGTTCAAGAGCTTGATAGTTGCTCAGAAAAGACTGCTCTTGAACCTTGAAAACTCAGTCCTCAGGCTCCTGTACCTTGTGATGAATCTGGGTTTTATGAGAGCCCTGTAGGAAGATGAGATGGAGAGGGGGTGATTTAGGCAGGCATTTCAAGAGTATGGGATACAGGCAGCAACAGGCCACCAAATGTAGCCTAAAAGAATCGACCAAGAAAATCAGAGAGATTGAAAGTGCAGAGCCGTAGAATTGTAGCAGATTACAGAGGATCATTTGAAAAATATATTAAAGTCTTAGCAGATAATGCAAAGCCTGTCTAACCATTGGAGAACAGCAATCAACACATTTTATAGAACATTAAATGATATAGAACTGTCAGAATATAAAATAAGAAAAAGATCTGATCAAACTTTAAACTTACATACCATGTTGCGTGCTGGTCACTGAGACAGACAACATTTATAGCTTGGTGAAAGTTCATGCAGAAGCCTCAAAGCAGGTCTTAATATTTGACATCAGATTATAAAGGAAGTTAATGAACCGTGTCCTTTACTGTCTTAAAATAAGATTTTGAATGCTATTCTCCCAAGGGACAGTTAAGACAGGTAAATAAAAATAAATAAACATGGGCCTTTATGTTCAAATTAATGAAAAACAAGTTAAAACTAATATGAAGTTCTGCACATAAACACTGTACAATGTACAAATAGCTCTCCAAGTAGAGTGTGAAAATCCTGAATTCATTTGAGAACGAAATAAATATTACTGCGAGGAAACAATTATTACAGTGAGAAGATTTAATGGTAATTTTAACCTGAGTATTGTGAGCAGTTCTGGTGCCCATTTACAGGAAGGATGTGAAGGCTTTGGAAAGGGTGCAGAGGAGGTTTACCAGAATAATGCCTGGATTAAAAGGTATTGCCTGCAGGGAGAGGTTGGACAAACTTGGATTGTTTTCTCCAAAACACCGTAGGTTGCAGGGACACCTGAGGAAGTATATACAATTATGAGGCATAGATAGGGTAAATAATCAAAACATTTTTTACCAGGATGGAAATTTCAAATATCAGTGGCCATATCTTTAAGTTGGGAGGGGTAAAGTTTAAAGAAGATATGTGGGGAGATTATTATTATTTTTTACACACAGAAGGTTGTGAGTGCCTGGAAAGCATTGCCAGGGTTGGTGGTTTAAGCAGATGCATTAGTGCCATCTAAAAGACTTGTGGATAGGCATGTGGATGTGCAGGAAATGAGGAAGATGGGTTAAGATCAGGTAGATAAATCATGGTCTTGGCATTATGTTCAGCACAGACATCGTGGGGCAAAGGGCCTGTTCATGTGTTCGATGAAATGGGTAAAATTGCTTTCTTCTATGAGTGCCTTGTAGTCTTATGAAAGCCAACTAACATATTTCACGCGGCAAGCTTACTCAGCTACCTACAATTAGCCTCAAAGTCAGAGGTCCATTGGTGCCTTCCTCTGAAGTGTCGAGAGCCCAGCACAACTAAGGTACACAAAAATGCTGGAGAAACTCAGCGGGTGCAGCAGCATCTATGGAGCGAAGGAAATAGGCAACGTTTCGGCCCGAAACCCTTGGGTTTCGCCCCAAAACTTTGCCTATTTCCTTTGCTCCATAGATGCTGCTGCACCCGCTGAGTTTCTCCAGCATTTTTGTCTACCTTCGATTTTCCAGCATCTGCAGTTCCTTCTTAAATGCCCTGCACAACTAGTTCTGATATATGCCTCAACATTCTGAATAGAGCACATACCAATGAACATCCAGTAACTTAATGGTACTATATTTAATATGTGGACTTTTCAGAGTTCCTGATTAATTAGACACAAAATGCTGGAGTAACTCGGCGGGTCAGGCAGCATCTCCGGAGAAAAGGAACTGATGACGTTTTAGGTCAATACCCTTCTTCAGCCTGAATCAGACTGAAGACTGATTAATAGTACAGACCTTAAGATATTGACGAGCAAAGCAGATTATAATTAAGAGAGAGATGGGATATAATAAGGGAAAATACATAATAGTATAGCTTATTACTTAAATGTAAATGATGTGAACCAATAATACACATTGATGAGGAACTTTATTCCAGTCAACAATATGGAGAAGAAATTATGATAAAAAAACAAAATTCCAATATTAAGGATAAGAGCAAGAAGATTTCTGAATGGGGCTGCAAACTAGGCAAATCATACATGCAAATTGATTTACATTGATTCTATACTATATTTTCACCCAGTTTTCTGAACTTAATAATGCAGCCATTATTTCAATGTCTTTTTTTTTTGCCATTAATAATCATTTTCAATGATTTGATACATTTGATACCTCATTTATCTATCAATTTTACTGTATGCAAAATCATGCATTTCACATATATGGATTAACAGAACCTGTTACGCTGAAAATAATAAAAAAAAAACATTATTGATGCAGTTTACAATGCTTTTATATGATAAAGAAAATACTTGCTGCCGAGGGGTATCGAGGCTGCCAAATGATAATATTTTGCCCAGATTTTCTTCAATATCAGAAAATGTGAACAATCAGCGGGAGTAAGAGTAGACCATGCAACCTCTTGAGGTTGCTCTGCCATTCAATAAGATTGCAGTGAAGCTTCTTCCTCAAATCTACTCTCCTGTCTGATGATACAGATTACAGATATCAGTCACAAAATGTGGTCCAATGTAATGTGATTTGAAGATATCCAACAGAGCAACAAAACTATAATAATCTATTTTTACTGAGAAACATTGGTTTGGGAGCAAGCTCACCATATTATTTGACTTAGACGAAAGCGTACAGAAGAGAAAAACAGATATATCAAGACTTAATGGTTAGGTGACATTTAACGGATTTTGAAAGGCTAAGTATGCTTTCACTGTCATTTGCTAAGTCAGTGTGTCTTACAGATATTAGTAATTGTGATGTTTACATTCAGTTACCATCATCAAAATATGGTGGTGATTAAGCAATAGTTAGTAATGCTCTGTTTTTCGAGATCTCAAATTAGAATGAGAATAGATATTCTCGGTCTTCCTCTCTTGAGATTAAAATCCCTTTGTTTTTATCCACGTTTACAATCACAAACTGAAAACATATTATGTATAATTAGTTCAGTCACTCATGTATGTCTTTCTCCCGCACACACACCCACACAAACTGTGTTTCAAATCTTCTTGATTAAAGCATTTAAGATCTGTCAGAGAGTTGCACAACACAGAAGCAGGTCTTTCGGCCCACTGCATTAACGTCAATCAGCAAGCACCTCACTGCTGGTTTTGCTTCTCATATCCCCATTATCTCCCCTTGTGTCTCCTGCTACCAAACTGAATTGGGGGCAATCATCAGTGGTCAATTAATTTATCAACCAGCCCACCTTTGGCATATAGGATGAAAATAGTCCCTGGGAGAAGCCCATGCTGTCGCAGAAGGAATGTGCAAATTCCAGGTTGACAACACCCAAAGTATGATTGAATCCAGGACTCTGGTGCTGCAAAGCATACGCGCTAATGTCCATACCTGTGCTAGAACCAAGTGGGACTTCTGCATGGAAGTCTCAGTTTCCTGCTCTGTTATGGGCCCAAGGTGGCAACTTCAAAAATGTTCCAGCAAATAGATTTCCCAGCCTGAACGCTGGGAAGTCGATGGAAATTCAAACCACAAGGACTAATGGCAGAATGCCAGAATACCACTCTGGTCAAAAATGTCAAGTTCAAGCTTGCTGGAACTTGAACGAGAAATATTTAGAGAAGGTTTAAAAGGGACAACTGTCAGAGAAAATCTCCTCTTTGGTCACGGTGATTAATAATGATAAATGCTTGTGAAAATGTTGGCTTTTGGTCGTACTCACCTCAACTTAATTGAACCGAATGTGTGTACTACTCCTGGTCCTTTCTTCTTCACATTGATTACATATAACAGTGCAGCACAGGAACAGACCCTTTGCCCAGAATCTCTTTGCCGAACATGATGTCTAGACCAAGTTTTATCTGCCTGCACATTCTTCATTCCCTGCATATCCACGTGCCTATCCAAAAGTCTTGTAATTGCCAATTGAGTACCTCATAGTTATGCTAGTGGAATCTTATGGTAGTGGATAAAACTGGTTCTTCCTCATATTTAGCATTGGCAACCAAAAATATTTATTTATGTTGGTTTAAAATATGCACGTTCTTAAAAAGTATTAAACAGCTTATGTTAGGCAGTGTAATAATTGCTTCTACTAAGGATAATTTGATTTGCAAAGTGCACCATAAATTAGTTAGTTGCTTTATCTATATACAATGATGATAAAATACTTACATATCTTTTCCCATTACAAAGTATTTATATTCAGAATGGGATTTAAAATGATAATATAAAGAGTATTGCAGGAGTAGGAATCAGTGCATTGGAAAATGTACCTCATACAAGGTTTTTAATATTTAGATATGTGTAGTATATAAAACCATCTCTTCTGAAACGGAAACTCATGCCATTTAGAAGATTCTCTTAGAGAAGGTGAAATGGAAAGAACTTAGAAATTCTGAAAAAGATAGAACCTTGAAGAGAGAGAGAGAGAGTTGACTATAGTTTCTATTCAAAGTAATGGGAAAATGCATTGGGCCAAATCTTGCTGACTGTGATGGCTGGTTCCAAAGGGAATCATTGGCATCCAGCCATTCAGATGGAATGAAGTCCCAGATTTATGCACACGTGCTGTGCATCGGGGACTTGGTGATTGACAGATGGTACTGTATCCAGCACTACATTCTGTTGCTTGATTCCACATGGAATCCATTGCTGAGGCCCAGACTTGGTGAGATTCCCAGCATTACACTGACAATGTGTTTCTCCATTCCATGCCAAATCTGACATCACACTTAATGTAGCAGAGATTCTAGTGCAAAAATCGATGTTAAAGAAGAAGAAAAGTTTATTTTTGATTATTTGGCTTTCGATTAATGTTTATGGGTTCTAGGAGCAGAATTAGGCCATTTGGCCCATCAAGTCTACTTTGCCATTCAATCATGGCTGATCTATCTTTCCCTCTCAACCCCATTCTCCTACCTTCTCCCCATAATCCCTGCCATCCGGACTAATCAAGAATCAGTCAATATCTTGCCTTAAACACATCCATTGACGGCCTCCACAGCCATTTGTGGCAGAATTCCATAGATACACCATCCATTGGCAATTAAAATGTTTTTAATTATGTTTACATATTTCATATGTTTGAAATCGATGTTTTTTTTTAACATTTCTATCTTTCCACAGTTATATATGTCTCTTAGAGCTTTGACAGATGTCTTAAAATTAAAAAGGTCTGATCATTAATTGCCTCTAAATCAAGTTTGGAATTTATTGAAGGAGTAATGACAGTGTATCAGATTCTTGCTTAATCCCACGGAATATAGGTTAATACTGTCAACTCTCTAGTTCTACCACTAAATAGTGTGCAATTATTACACTTTGGGGCTTGATATCATTTCTGTAAATCATCATCAGAGGTTACATATATTATATTTACCTGAATAATGAGAGGATCGTGTCGACCTAATCAAAACATTGTGAAAAATATAATTGTCTTTTTCCAGAAAAAGATAACTGCTGCTCTTGAGAATGCATTATTTCAGAACTCATTTATGTTAAATTAATCAAAGATATAATAAGTTTACACAAACTGAACTTTAAAGTATAACTCAATAGCACAGTGCAAGAGAGGAAGTAATCATGCAAACATATCAAATAGATGTTGGGAACACAATTTAACCAGTTATAAAATTGATGGTGAAATATGGGTTTAATTGTCCTGGAAAGCAAGTGATGTTGAGCAATTCATGGAAGGACTAGAAAAGTATTTGGCAGGGAATGACACAAGAATTAGAAGAGCTTTCAGACTTTTGTAACTTCGTATTAAAGTTATTGTAACTTTCAAACTTTGGAACTAATTGGGTGGAAGCTATGAGCCGGGGTGGAAGATTGCAAGCTTCACGTGGTCCACCCTGTTTCGACTAAAGCAATCAACTTGATCTGCACAAACGGAAAATCAAATCGAACACGTTGTCCAACAACTTTAGGCTGTGCACGCCACACGAAAGAAGAAGAAGAAGAAGAAGAAGAAGAAGAAGAAGAAGAAGAAGAAGAAGAAGAAGAAGCTAAGAGCCCTCTGTGAATTTGTAGAAGTAAAATTTGATTCTTATGAAGTTATGGGGCATTTAAGGGCTTGCAAAAGTTCATACAGAAAGTCACACAGCCCTCTTAAACAAAACAGAAAATGCTGGGGATACTTAGATATGTGACTTGAAATAGTAATTCTGCTTTTCTCTCCACAGATGCTTCCTGACTTGCTGACAAAGTTTGGCATCTCATGCTTTTATGGCAGATTTCCAGCACCTGCAGTTTTTTTGCTGTAAGTCCTCAAAGTATTTTAATAATAATAACTTTCTAACCCAACCTTCAAATGTGCGCACAAGACATTTTACAACTAGAGCTGGTTGTATCAATTTAAAATATGGTAAAGCAAATTCAAACACATGATTATACAAAATGAAAATATAATGCAGGTCACTCTACATCTGAGAAAAGTAAATCAATGACATGGAACATAGTAAAATACGTCCAGAATGTCTGTGCCGAACATAATGCCGAGATAACTCACCTCAATTGCCTACACATGGTCCTTACCCCTACATTCACAGCATATCCATGTGCATATCTAAAAACTTATTTATTTATTTTAAAAAAAATATTTTATTTATTAGAAGTAATGTACATTACAGCGATATAAGCCAAAAATAACATAATACATTTCCTGTATCACTTCTTATTTTAAACCTTAAAAAAGAAATAAAGTAAATGGTAAATGGTAGGGAATTGAGGAATGCAGTTGAACAGAGGGATCTAGGAATAACTGTGCACAGTTCTCTGAAGGTGGAATCTCATGTAGATAGGGTGGTAAAGAAAGCTGTTGGTGTGCTGGCCTTTATAAATCAGAGCATTGAGTATAGAAGTTGGGATGTAATGTTAAAATTGTACAAGGCATTGGTGAGGCCAATTCTGGAGTATGGTGTACAATTTTGGTCGCCTAATTATAGGAAGGATGTCAACAAAATAGAGCGAGTACAGAGGAGATTTACTAGAATGTTGCCTGGGTTTCAGCAACTAAGTTACAGAGAAAGGTTGAACAAGTTAGGTCTTTATTCTTTGGAGCGCAGAAGGTTAAGGGGGGACTTGATAGAGGTCTTTAAAATGATGAGAGGGATAGACAGAGTTGACGTGGATAAGCTTTTCCCACTGAGAGTAGGGAAGATTCAAACAAGAGGACATGACTTGAGAATTAAGGGACAGAAGTTTAGGGGTAACATGAGGAGGAACTTCTTTACTCAGAGAGTGGTAGCTGTGTGGAATGAGCTTCCAGTGAAGGTGGTGGAGGCAGGTTTGATTTTATCATTTAAAAATAAATTGGATAGGTATATGGACGGGAAAGGAATGGAGGGTTATGGTCTGAGTGCAGGTAGCTGGGACTAGGGGAGAATACGTGTTTGGCACGGTCTAGAAGGTCCGAGATGGCCTGTTTCCGTGCTGTAATTGTTATATGGTTATATGGTTATGGTTAAAGTAGAGAGAGTCAGATAGGATAGTAAGTGCGTGAAAGAGTGATCAAGAGAGACCCATAGAAACGTAAAACATGAAGAAGAGATAAAAAGAAAATCAAAGAGAAAAAAAAGAAAAATGAAGAAAAATAGAGAACAAAAGATATAAGCAAGAAAAATAATATAAAAGGGATATACCTACTTCGTATCTTTACACACCCCTCACCTGCATAATGACTTCCTGACTCTTATGCTCAATATCGATAAATATGAGCAAATCATACACCTTCTTTACCACTCTATCTATTTGTGTTGCCGCTTTCAGGGAGCAACAGGTCTGAATTCCAAGACCTCTCTGCAGGTCAATGCTGTTAAGGGTCTTGCCATCAACCATATACCTTCCCCTTACAATCAAAATACTTCCAGTGGATAGCATTCATTGGAATTGATGTTCAGCATTTTTATTTTTTATTTGATCCTGTAAATTTATGTTGGTCTATAAATTTATCCAAATTTACAATTAAAACACAACTTGTGCTATAACACCAGGATAAGCGCTCAACGAAGAAAACCAAGCCCAAAGCCAAAGTACTATCTAAACTGATTATACTAACATATGCTATGGACAATAACTAACTCCTTATGCAATAATCAGCTACCTAAATTAACAAGCACATTGAAGAAGGGTTTCGGCCTGAAACGTTGCCTATTTCCTTCGCTCCATAGATGCTGCTGCACCCGCTGAGTTTCTCCAGCATTTTTGTGCACCTTCGATTTTCCAGCATCTGCAGTTCCTTCTTAAACCATTAAAAAAACTGATTGTGTAGGAGCAAGTATATAGTTGGGGTTATCAAGTGGGCACCTCCATTCACTGGTGTGGGCTGGGAGATTGCAACCTTCACTTGGTCCACCCTGTTTCGACTAATGCAATCAACCCGACGTGCACAAACAAATAGATGTAGTGTTTAGTTGGGCTGTGCATGCCATACGCAAGAAGAAGTTCACTGGTGTGTCATTGAGTTAGGCCCACGACATCCCGGGAAGGCGCAACAGGTAGTTCTGGCACCCCAGAACAAACCCCCTCAATACCTGCACTCACTTTGTATCTTTAAAAGTTTCTTGGAAAAAAAGGATTAGAGTCACAGTCATACAGCATGGAAATAGGCCCTTCGGCTTTGCCCATGCTGACCAAGTTACCCTGTCTCCACTCGTCCCACCTATCTGTGTTTGGCCCATATCCTTCTAAATCTTTCCTGCCCATGTGCCTGTCCACATGTCTTTTAAATGTTGTGATAGTACCTGCCTCAACTATCTCTTCTGGCAGCTCGTTCTATAAACCTACTACCCTTTGTGTGAAAAAGTTGCCGCTTGGATTCCTATCATATCCTTCCCCATACACCTTAAACCTATGTCCTCTGGTTATTGATTCCCTAACTCTGGGTAAAAGATTCTGTGCATTTACCCTATCTATTCCTCTCAAGATCTCATATACCTTTTTAAGACCACCTCTCATCCTCCTGCACTACAAGGAATACATTCCTAGCCTGCTCAACCTCTCCCTCTAGCTTAGGCCCTTGAGTCCTGGCAACATTCTCGTAAATCTTCTCTGCACCTTTTCCACCTTAACACCATTTTTTCCTATAACAGGGTGACCAAAACTGAATACTATACTCCAACACTTGACCTTAATGTTAAATGGCTATACGTAGAGCAGTTGCCTGATATTTCTCTATCTGTTCTCAACAAGCAACTTTCATAGCCCTTTTTGAGTTATTCATTAATATTCATCAAATATATCACTGAGGTGTTTCTAATATATTTTCATGTCATAGAAAACCAATGAAATGCTGAAACTATTCTCTCATGCATAAGTGTAATAAATGTTTCAAATTGTTACACTTTACATCCATAGAATATACCATCAACTTCAAAGATAATCATAACCATTGCATAAACTACAGATTTGTGAATCTGCTTTAGAATCATATAAAAATTTGTGTATATTATAAATAACTTTTGATAACACTCATATTGCCTTTACTATTGTAACAGTTGCATGTTCAACTGAGGAAATCTAATATTTTCCAATAATCCTGATGAATAGACCAATAAATATAGATAACTTCCTTTTGAAACCATAGGATCATTTCCTGTGTGTTAAATGATTTGCTTAATCTGCATCAGTGATAATGGGTCTGTTCCAGAATCAAATCTGCTATAGCTACCTTCATGGATTAAGTGACATGTCATGCTCTTGAGCAGTCAAAGCATTTTATATCTATAACAGCTGATTCACATGACCAAGATCTATTTTTACAGGAAAAGGACCCAGGAGTGTAACAAATCCAGGAGTGATCTGGACTCTCTAGTACATCCGCACTTTAGCTTCTTCAGAGGCAACTAACAACAAGTGAGATATTTAGTAAGCAGCTTTATAGTAAAGCGAATGGTATGACCAGAGTTCAGCTGATATAAATTACATTTGTGCATCATATGAAATAAAGAACATATGATACTACTTCTTTCAGTTACTTACTATAGTGAGTTTATACAAAATCCACAAACCAGGATATTATCTACTATTTGTTTCGATATTTGGATAGCAAAGGAATCAAAGGATCAGTGCAGGAAAGTAGTGCTGAAGTAAGAATTCAGCTCTTGTCCTAATGAGCGGCTAAAAAGGCACAAAGGACTATGCTCCCATGATCTTATGTTTCCATAGTCACTCTTTGGAATGGATTGAACTGTTATCACAGATTCCATATTCTGATTCTACAGATAACCAAAGCAGTGCAATCCATAGAAACATAGAAAATAGGTGCAGGAGTAGGCCATTCGGCCCTTTGAGCCTGCACCGCCATTCAATATGAGCATGGCTGATCATCCAACTCCGTATCCTGTACCTGCCTTCTCTCCAAACCCCCTGATCCCTTTAGCCAGAAGGATCACATCTAACTCCCTCTTAAATATAGCCAATGAACTGGCCTCAACTACCTTCTGTGGCAGAGAGTTCCAGAGATTCACCACTCTCTGTGTGAAAAATGATTTTCTCATCTCAGTCTTAAAATACTTCCCCTTTATCCTTAAACTGTGACCCCTTGTTCTGGACTTCCCCAACATCGGGAACAATCTTCCTGCATCTAGCCTGTCCAACCCCTTAAGAATTTTGTAAGTTTCTATAAGACCCCCCCCCTCAATCTTCTAAATTCTAGCGAGTACAAGCCAAGTCTATCCAGTCTTTCTTCATATGAAAGTCCTGCCATCCGAGAAATCAGTCTGGTGAACCTTCTCTGTACTCCCTCTATGGCAAGAATGTCTTTCCTCACATTATGTGCCAACAGGACATCAGATCCAGAGACCCTGTCCCTGGTAGCCCAAAGCAGAGTATAAGCTTTAGCTGTCAGATCTTTGTCTGAGAAAACAATCTGCTCTCCCAGGTATTGAGAAAGGAACTGCAGATGCTGGTTTATACCGAAGATAGACACAAACCGCAGGAGTAACTCAACGTTATTCTGCTTTCCTAGGTGTTTCTCATTATCATAGACATGATCCTATTACTGAATATGGGTTTTTTTATGGGACAATATAAATAGTTTGCATATTATTTCAATCTCTGAGACAACTTCAAATTATTATTTAAACGGATTTCATTCAAAATCCAACATATACCTGTCCTGAACAAATACAAATCCATGCATATCTATCTACATACTTACACCCAATACATATATACATATGTATTTTTATAGATAGATACAAAATACTGGAGTAACTCAGTGGGTCAGTCTTTCCCATACCTCTAGTTTCCCCCTCCCTGATTCCAAGTCTGATGAAGGGTCTCGACCCGAAACATCACCTATTCCTTTTCTCCTGAAATGCTTCCAGACCCGCTGAGTTACTCCACCATTTTGTGTCTATCTTCGGTGTAAACCAACATCTGCAGTTCCATCCTACATATTTATTTTTATTTCTCTGTGTGCCATAATACAATTGGCTCAGCTGAGATTTGAGAACAATGATAACTTGTCATCCTCATTTGATCTGGCCTATAGAGATGATCCTGAGTCCTGGGCCTATGTGATGGATACTTTACACAGAACATAGAACAAGTATAGCACAAAAACAGGCCCTTTGGCCCACAATGTATGTGCTGAACAAGGCAATTAATACTTCACTTGAAAGGATTGTTCGGATACTTGTATGGTAGGAATGGACACATACCTATACTGACTGTGTCCCATCCAAGAGTAAAACAGTCCTTTTCAGGTCAAAAACAGTTTTTACCCCACTGCTATAAAGGCACTAAATGTAGCCGCCAAGGAACGCAGGGGCGATACAGATTAAGGGACTGTGGTAACTGTGAAACCGACAGAAGGATGGAGGGTTGGGTGTGCATGCGTGCTGTGTTCGTGATATTTATTTAGTTGTTTATCTTTATTATTTTACCGTGTATGTATCGTTAGCTTTTAGAAATGTTTGAATGCTGCACTGACTGGCTGACATTTTAAATTTCGTTGTACATGGTCCATGTTACAATGACAATAAAGAAACTATTCTATTCTATTCTATTCTTAAGCAATGATTCATTTGCACTTCTTCCAAACTAGTGCATTGAATTCAGTGCTCACTACATAGTCTCCTTTACACTGAAGAAACCAAATGCAGTTTGGGTGACAGATTTGTGGAAAATCGCCATTCAATTTACAGAGATGACTCTGAAGTTCCAGTTGCCCTTCACTTTAATTCTCCATTCCACTGGCTCTCAGAGAGAGTCACAGAGTTGTATGGTGCAGAAACCGGTCATTCAGCCCAACTCGTTCATGCTAACAAGTTGCCTGGCTGAGCTAGTTCCATTGCCTGCATTTGGCCCCTATCCTAAACCTTGCCTATCCATGTATATGTCTAGCTGTCATTTAAATGTTGTAATTGTCCCCGCTTGTACCTGTGGCCTCCTGCACTGTTCCCTACAGGGCCTAATGTAAGCTTGAGGAACAGCACCACATCTTCTGTCTGGACATATTGCAGTAGGCGAGACTCGATATCGAATAAAACAATTTGCTCTTTTTTATTTATAGTAGACTGTGAAACATAGACTAAAGTTTTCAATTTGTAATTTTCTCTCCCCCTCTCTCTTTCTTTATCAGATGTATTCCTTTCCATCCTCCTAAGCAACTTAAAACGACCCTGTTTTCCCAGTCTTAATGAAGCCTTCACCAATCTAAAGTGTTAGCTGTTTCACTTTTCCACAAGTGTTCACAGTCTTTTTTTTAACTTCAGGCATCTGCAATTTTCAGATTTCCATAGTGGAAAATTGCCCACTATGTCAACATAGGACAGGATAAATTAATACACAGGACAGGATAAATTAATTCTAGCCATTTTCCACCTCATTAGTCCATTCACAATTATCAACAGAGTAATGGAAGGTGTTGTCGAATATGCTATTTAGCAGTACTTGGTCACAAATAGCTCAATCACTTCTGTTCAGTTAAAATTCAGTCAGGATTATTTGACTCCAATCTAAACAAACTAAAAAGTCACCACTTTTTTAATGATTGGAAGTCGGTTGTGCGCAAATGGCCTCCCACAAAAGGAGTTTGACATGGAGAGGTACAGATTCTTTAGTTGAAGGTTGGTGGGGACACCACAGGGTGGCTGCCTCGCCAACGGTCTGTCTTCATTCATCGTTTTCATTCTTTGTGTTTTTAGTTTGTTGTAAAATGTATGTTTCAGTTTATCTTTAATTTTTGTATTTGTGGGGGGTGATGGGGGGGGGGAGGTGGGGGAAACTTTTTTAAAATCTCTTTGCTCGATGGAGGCACGACTTTTTCCGTGTCGTATCTCCCACCACACTGCGGCCAAACATCGTGGAGTTGGCGGCCTCCTGTTTGAGACCTCTTGAGCTCCAAACCGTAGAATCTGTGGACTTTAACATCTCGGAGATCGACTTCGGAGACTCCAATCCGCAGGAGTTTTGAGTGTCCCGATGCGGGTGCTTAGACCGCCATGGCATGGGAGCTCGATCGCCAGCTGCCAATGGTTCGACTCCCCCGACCGCGGGAGGAAAGGAGAAAAGAAGATAAAACTTTATTGCCATCCATCACAGTGGGGAATGTGAAGGTGCTGCTGTGGTGGATGTTTATGTCACAATTTTATGTAGTTGTGTGTCTTGTTGTTTTTTTTGGTATGAATCAAATTCCTTGTATCTTGCAAAACATACTTGGCTAATAAATTACGATTATTATTATTATGATGATTATCATAGATAGTTAATTGACAGTCACCTGACATTCCATGAGAGGAATAAATCGGGTAGATGCACATAATCTCTTGCCCAGAGTAGGGGAATAGAGGACCAGAGGACATAGGATTAAGGTGAAGGGGAAAATATTTAATAGGAATCTGAGGGGTAACGTTTTCACATAAAGGGTGGTAGGTGTATGGAATAAGCCGCCAGAGGAGGTAATTGAAGCTGGGACTATCCCAACGTTTAAGAAACAATTGGACAGGTACATGGATAGGACAGGTTTGGAGGGATATGGACCAAACGCTGGCAGGTGGGACTAGTGTAGCTGGAACATATTGGCCAGTGTGGGCAAGTTAGGCCGAAGGGCTTGTTTCCACACTGTATCATTCTATGATTCTATGACCTCCTGCCTTGGTGTCAACGACAGCAAGTCTCATGTCACATCTAGAAGTCAGCTATCTGACACAAGCTTGGACCAAACCTTGATGAAGCAAGCTCACATAAAACCTTGGGTCATGAGACTCTACACAGGATATTTTAGTTTAGTTTATAGATATTGCCCACCATGTCCGCGCCACCTAACAATAGATCTATGCCATCCCAGCTTTACATTCCACACACTTAGGGCAAATTTACAGAAGCCAACTAATCTACAAACCGGCACGTCTTTGTAATGTGGGAAACTGGAGCTCCCAGAGAAAACCTACGTGGTCACAGGGAGAACGCACAAACTCTGTACAACAAGTGAGACAACACCCCGTAGTCAGGATTGAACCCAGGTCAATTGGCACTGTAAGGTAGCAACTCTACCGCTGTGCCACTCTGCCACATTTTGGTAATGAGCACTATCATTAACACAGTTTTGATGAAATATATTCAAAATAAAGAAGCTAACTTTTGACATTATCCTTTTTCCCGAGCATTTAGAATCTGCTGCCAGGGTACAATTTCTGCAGCAGCAGGTGACATCACAGTAGCTTTCAATGACCAAATGGGTAATCTGGATTTGTTGCAAAATTGTGGACTGTATTGCAAAATCTTCAAAAACACTTTACATAAACAGATGGTCAGAAGCAATTTCCGCAACTTTAAAATGGTTAACAGTGATAAAGTGGACATATATTAAATAATTACTTTCCATCAGCATTGAGTTTAGCTGCCTAGTCTAACTGGAAGACTAATACTTAATCAAGAACTTGGATTTACCAAAATTCACTTAAGGGAACCAACTGGCATTGATTAATTGATTAAAAGATACAGCATGAAAATGGGCCTCCCAGACCGCCAAGTCTACACCACCCATCGATCACCCATTCACACTACTTCTATGCTTTCCCACTTTGCATTCACTCCCTACAGACCAGGAATAATTTACGTAGGCCAATTATTCTACAAACCCACGTGGCTTTGGAAACCGGAGCAGTCACAGGGAGAATGTGCAAACTCCACTCCACAGACAGCACCTGATTTCAGGGTCAAACCCAGGTCTCTGGTGCTGTGAGGCAGTGGCTCTACCAGCTACACCACTGTGCCGGAATGAATAAAATAATTGTAATAAAGATTCCATAGAACCAGTTGGTTTCTATCCTTGGGTATTAAAATATGTGACAATATTTCTGATGCCTTGACTTTAATCTGGCACCGATTTTTTAATTCTGGAATGTACTTCAGATAGGAAAATTGCTTGTGTTGTCGCTGTGTTATGAAGGGGAAGTGGGCCAGAGGATTCAGAATCCAGAAAATTATAGATTTGTTAGCTCTGTTCTCGGAATAGATGTATAATTAAGAGTAAAGTGACCATCTTGAAAGATTTCACTTGATCTAAGAGGCTCTTTGATCAAAAGATTTGCTGGGAATAGATCTTGCCTGATAAGGAAATGCAGAATAAAATGTGGGTATTTGAAATCTGAAATAGTATCAGAAAATCTGGAAATACTCAGCAGGTCAGGCAGCATCTATGCAGAGAGAAAAACACAATTAACATTTCAGGTTAATTACTTTTCATCTGATGAAAGGTCTTTGAAACTAAAACATTAACTCTGTTTCCCCCGCCACAGAAGCTGTTGGAAATTTACAGAATTTGTGAAGAGAATAATTATGGGTATTACTCATACTTTCATAGCAAAAGGATTTCAGTATAGGAGCAGGGAGGTTCTACTGCAGTTGTACAGGGTCTTGGTGAGACCACACCTGGAGTATTACGTACAGTTTTGGTCTCATAATCTGAGGAAAGACATTCTTGCCATGGAGGGAGTACAGAGAAGGTTCACCAGAATGATTCCTGGGATGTCAGGACTTTCATATGAAAAAAGACTGGATAGACTCGGCTTGTACTCGCTAGAATTTAGAAGATTGAGGGGGGATCTTATAGAAACTTACAAAATTCTTAAGGGGTTGGACAGGCTGGATGCAGGAAGATTGTTCCCGGTGTTCGGGAAGTCCAGAACAAGGGGTCACAGTTTAAGGATAAGGGGAAAATCTTTTAGGACCGAGATGAGAAAAACATTTTTCACACAGAGAGTGGTGAATCTCTGGAATTCTCTGGCACAGAAGGTAGTTGAGGCCAGTTCATTGGCTATATTTAAGAGGGGGTTAGTCGTGGCCCTTGTGGCTAAAGGGATCAGGGGGTATGGAGAGAAGGCAGGTACAGCATACTGAGTTGGATGATCAGCCATGATCATATTGAATGGCGGTGCAGGCTCGAAGGGCCGAATGGCCTACTCCTGCACCTATTTTCTATGTTTCCATGTTTCTATATGAGCTTTCAGAACACGTTTTGATAAAAAGTATCATAAAACAAAGTTTTTGGAATTGAAGTAAACTGTTAACAAAATAATTAAGTATTAAGAGAAAGAAAGTCAACTTAATGTAAAGCTACTCAAATTGAAGAATGTGAAGAATGATCTGCAAAAATCTCTGCTTGATTGTCAAATGGTCTTAACCATCTGAATGGTAGGAAGGAAAACGATATATATTTACCAATGGCACAAAGATAGATGGCAGTGTCTACAGTATAGATGGACGCATTAAATTACAAATCAATGTCAATAGATTAAAGCAAATGGGCAAAACAGTGGCAAATGGATTTCGATGAAATCGTTCACTTTAGACCTAAAAAGGATAGAACGGAATACGTTATAAATACTGAAAAGCTGGAAACGATGCAGGTGCTAAGTGAAAAAAATTTCTGGGATAGAAAAGAAAACTTAAATTAGAGGGGAAGTGACACTGAGTCCACACCGACCAGCAATCCCCACACATTTACGCTTTCTTACACACACAATGGACAATTTACATTGATACCAAGCCAATTAACCTACAAACCTGTACGTCTTTGGAGTGTGGGAGGAAACCGGAGATCCTGGAGAAAACCCACACAGGTCACGGGGAGAACGTACAAACTTACAGACGTACAGAACGTACAGACAGCACTTGTAGTCAGGATCGAACCCGGGTCTCTGGCGCCGTAAGGCAGCAACTCTTCCGCTGTGCCAATGTGCCATCCATATAATCAAATAATGAGGAGAAATAGTTAAAAAAAAATTGCGTTCACTGAAATTTAGCAGATTATAGAGTGGTTTAATTGAAGTTTTCAAGATATAATTGAAAACACGTCTAATATCTATAATTACAATAGGATATTATAGACCACAACAGATCATCAGCAGATGCTATCTCACAGGCTCTCCACTGCTCTGGACCAGTTTGCTTAACAGGAACAGATACGTCAGGCTGCTGTTTATCGACTACAGCTCGGCATCCAGCAACATCCACAAACTCATCACCAAGCACCAAGACCTGGGCCTGTGTACCTCCCTTTGCAACTGGATCCTTGTCTTCCTCATTGCCAGACCTTAATCAGTGCATATCGGTTACAACATCTCCTCCTCACCGACCATCAACACAAGTGGTCAAGAAGGCTTTCGGCACATTGGCCTTCATCAGTCAATGTATTGAGTATAGAAGTTGGGAGGTCATGTTACAGTTGTACAAGACGTTGGTGAGGCCACGTTTAGAGTATTGTGTTCAGTTTTGGTCACCCAGTTATAGGAAAGATGTGAAGCTGGAAAGGGTGCAGGGAAAATTGACGAGGATGTTGCCAGGACTCGAAGGCCTGCGCTATACGGAGAGGTGCAGGCTAGGACTTTATTCCTCGGAGTGAGGAAGGATGGGGGGGAGTGATCTTATAGAGGTGTATAAGATCATGAGAAGAATAGAACAGGTAAATGTTCTATTTCCAGAGAAAAGAAATCGAGAACCAGAGGACATAGGTTTAAGGTGAGGGGGGAAAGATTCAATAGGAACCTGAAGGGCAACATTTTTACACAAAGGGTGGTAGGTATATGGAACCAGCTGCTAGAGGAGGTATTGAGCGAGGTACCATCACAACATTTAAAAAATATTTGAATAGATACATGGATAGGATAGGCTTAGAGTGATATGGGCCAAATACAGGCAGGTTGGACTTGTGTAGATGGGGCATTTTGGTCGGTGTGGGCAAGTTGGGCCGATGGGCCTTGTTTCCATGCTGTGTGACTCTATGCCTCACCTCAAGGCTGCACATTCTCTGTGCACCTATCACTGTGCTGCTAGGCACAGCTTGAATCTATAAATTTGCTGATGACACCACTGTTGTCCAAATCATGGCTGGTGATGAGGCAGTGTATAGAAGAGGGAAGGAACACCTGACTGTGTGGTGCCGTAACAGTATCATCTTGCTCAACCTGATCAAAACCAAGAAACTAATCACGAACCAGAAAGGGGAAGGTCGAGACAATATATGCCAATTTTTATTGGTTGGTCAGGAGTGGAGAGTTTGCAGCTACATTGTCTTGGGTGTTTATTCTTGGATAACCTGTCCTGAGACCAGCCCATAGATGTAATCACGAAGACAGCACCTTAGAGCTTCTACTTTCATAGAAGCTTGAAGAGATTCAACATGTCAGTGAACCAACCCTTGCAGATGCTGTGTGGAAAACATCCTGACTGGTTGCACCACGGCCTGATATGGTGATTCCAAAACACCGGGACACAAGAGGTTGCAGAGAGTAGTGGACTCAACCCTGTCCATCTTGGACACAGTCCTCTCCACCATCATATACACGAAGTATCTCCGTGAAGTTGGCATCTACCGTCAAAGATCCCCATTGTCTGGGTCATGCCCTCTATTCACTGCTACCATTGAGCAGAAAGTGCAGAGGCCCAAAGTTCCACACCACCAGGTTTAGGAACAACTGCTTTCCTACAACTATCAGGTTCTTGAACTGACCTGCACAACCCTAATCCAGCCTCAGCAATGGACACTACAGACCACCTTTTGCACTACCATTGACTTGTTTTCTAATTGTGTTTTGCACTTGTGTTTTTGAAGTCTTTTATTTTTCAGTCTTGTGTAATTTATGTATTGTTTGCGAGTTGTGCTTTTTAAGTTTGTGTATCTTTGTGTATAAGTTAGGTCTTTATTCTCTGGAGCGCAGAAGGTTAAGGGGGGACCTGATAGAGGTCTTTAAAATGATGAGAGGGATAGACAGAGTTGATGTGGACAAGCTTTTCCCTTTGAGAATAGGGAAGATTCAAACAAGAGGACATGACTTCAGAATTAAGGGACAGAGGTTTAGGGGTAATATGAGGGGGAACTTCTTTATGCAGAGAGTGGTGGCGGTGTGGAATGAGCTCCCAGTGGAAGTGGTGGAGGCAGGTTCATTGGTATCATTTAAAAATAAATTGGATAGGCATATGGATGAGAATGGAATGGAGGGTTATGGTATGAGTGCAGGCAGGTGGGACTAAGGGGGAAAAAAAAATTTGTTCGGCATGGACTTGTAGGGCCGAGATGGCCTGTTACCGTGCTGTAATTGTTATATAGTTATATGGTTATATGGTATCTGTAATGCTGCTGCCAAGCAAGATTGTCATTGTAACTGTACCTCACCGCAGTGGTGCTTATGACAATAAACTGGACTTGAACTGATACACAAATAGAAGCTATTTCAAGAAAGTCCAGTGCAAGGAGACTATCTAAAAAATGGTGCCACGTCTTTCAGAAGTTAGGAAACCTATCTACACTTGAAAGGAGCTTTTTTTTAAAAAAACTTTTAAACGAGTAATATATAATACTTGGAATACATACTTTAAATCAAATTGAAATTTTTTTGTTAAGAACCCTAGTGAGAGAAGGGGAAAGGGGTTCTATATCTGTCCCAATAGAAATAGTTTATCTCTGTATCTTTGATGAGAGTAAGTTAATTAATACATCATATAATAATACTTAAAATGTATTTGAGTAAAACGATTCTGTATTTTGGGGGAAGGGAGTGGTGAGGATGCATGTCTTCATTTAATGTATTTTGATACCAGTCACATTTCCTCAGGACATTTCTGGCTGTTGACGTCTTCACTAAAATTTGAGATCCTTTTCTCCCGGTGTTTGGAAATAGATTCACTCTGCTGTCTGAGTGGGTTGTATATGTTGTGGAAAAGAACAATGAGCCGATGTTACCCAACAAAAATGTAATCACTTTAAGCTCCATCGCGCTAAAACGAAAGTTTCATGCGGGGTGAAACAAAAATATAGCAAAGTAAAAGGCGCTGACACTCCAATCTCATATTCGCAAATGTTAGAATCCACTTTGTTCTTTGCTGAGCCCTTTTGGGAAAAGGTCATAATTTAGAATTTTTGCAGTTGATAAATGATATTTGTGTTTGTGTTCACACGCACCGATTGATTTGTTATAGTGAAAATGGTGTTTCCATAATAACATGTAGTGCCGTTAGCTATTAGGTAAACAGAAGACTAGCTGTTATCCAGCTGGGAAGCAAACTGAAACAGATAGCACCTCTTTATGGGCAATAAAATGTCAAAGAGACGCCTTATGTTGGGAGGTAATCAATTTCACCCGGTCTTGACACGTCAGCTGTTCATATTTTTCCCTTCACCCAACCTTTTGCAGCGGCCTGAACTCACCGCACAGCAAAGGAGGCTATCGGTGTGTATGACCTGTGTTGAAACCACTGTTTAGCTCCCTGATAAATCTGCAGTGGTAGAGGGTTGTCAGGGCAATTTTCCCGCCATTCCCAGCCAGGCTAAGACTGCCGTTTCCGGGCATTGCCTATGCATTATGCAGCAGGGCTGCTTTAAACTGACAGCCCCTCAGCCGACATCCACTTGAAAAGCAATGGCGCTAATCAAAGTAGACATATTTGAATGTCCAGACACACACACAGAGAAATTTACTAATCAAAAAGTGTATTTCCTAGGGCTGTCTCCAGAGAAATCCGCGGGAAGAAATTGGAATAATTTATTAGCTTACAAGTTTTCGTTGACAGTTAGCCCAAGGCTATTTATCTCTGTAATAGAGAACGTCTCCAATGTGGCAAAATTGACCAAATCAAACAGCTTTGATCAGAAAATGAATCTGGCAAGCCTATCTGTCTCTGCGTCCCTGGAGGATGGCGGGAAACAAACAAAAAGATTTAACAAGTGGTCAATATGAGAGAACGAATTTGCAGTTCTGGAAGCCAAGCAACTGTGGAACATTCTCACAAATAGGAATGATCTTTGAAAACCAAAAGATGAATTCACTCTCCGATTATTCCCTTCGGCGTTCAGACAGTTTCCCAGCACCGGTCAGCATTAGCTTGGAAGGCCTTCCAAAATACTTAATGTTGTCTAAACAACGGTGTTGTGGACTAATGTGCAATTTTAAGCAGCTAACCAGCATGGTCCTTATTAATTTATCGTGCTCTGACAAAAAAAAACCCCGCTCCTCTGGCTTCTACACGCTCACCTCACGTAACCTGTTTTAAACTCCATTTGGAACTGTGCCTACAATCACCTTTGCAAAATCTCTCAAGTAACCGCGCACAGTCTAATTAGTATGCATTATCAATTAACAAGCTTAATAGCCGGCAGATTGATTAGATCCTCTGTTGTAGGGACAGAACTCATGCGAGACAAAGAATGAAAAATCGTCACATGCTCAGGCTGCAAGGTTTTGCTGTTTTGTAAGCAACCCTCTCTCCGACGCCAAATTCCTCGATTCCTGTAATTAATGGCCGTGCAGACTGTGAATGGAGAACAAACGAGTTCACTTTTAATTCTTAAATAAAACTCCGCCAAGTAATGAGTCGGACCGCCATGGCTAGTTTGCCTCTAATTGTGGTTTCCATTATTACAGCCATGCCTTGAGTTGCCACAGCTTAAAGACACGACAGAGCAGTCAGTCAATCAGTGGGAAGCAGTTAACAGTGTCTTGAATATGTAATACCCATCCACAAGAAAAAGAGGGGAGAGGAGCCGATAGGAGTGGGCGAGGTGGGCAGATTTCTGGCCACAAAACTAGAAGGTCAGCAACATCTGTTCAACAGAAACCGGATTTTTAAAAAGGGGGGGCACGGAAGTAAGCAGGTGGATAAGATAAGCTTGCAAAACTGGGTATCCAAAAACGTGTTAAAATAATGTGAGCTTTGGAGCAAAATTATACTTCAGTGGTGTGAAGGATGCAACAGAGAACGTGCGAGGTCCATCTTTTCTTCCAAGGGCATTGACTAAGAGTGTTG
This sequence comes from Leucoraja erinaceus, assembly GCF_028641065.1. Taxonomy (NCBI): domain Eukaryota; kingdom Metazoa; phylum Chordata; class Chondrichthyes; order Rajiformes; family Rajidae; genus Leucoraja; species Leucoraja erinaceus. The sequence goes on from NC_073379.1 coordinate 3,853,863, forward strand.
AGATCAAATCCTGTGTTGGCTTTAATTGACCATAATATCAGTAAACAGTATCAAAGTTGAGGATGACGGCAGATGCCGGATCATTCCGGACCGGGCTACTTTGCCACACTTCCGTGCGAGTGTGCCAACACGAGTGTGTGTAGTTATTTGGTGGCATAGTGGTGTGTGGGGGGGACTAGTTGTACCCTGAACATGTACAACGCCTGTGTTAGTTGAAATATGCAGCCCCTTCTGATTAACAACATATAACAACAGATAAATACAGGTAAAATTAAAACAACGAACTGTGTTTGTAACGCAGTATATTAAACAAAAAATATATATTAATCCTAAATTGCGCTGCTTAATTGGATTTATTTTCTTGAGGATCCAGGGCATCGTTAAAATATAAACGTTTCCAAATCATTTATTGAATTCATGCTATAAAAAAAAAAATCTAATAATGCTCCACGCAGTTCTAATCGAAAATGTTATTAATACACTTGTTTAGTCTACACTGTTCATAACAAAAAAGGAAAAAAAATACTGGAGGCTGTTTAGGATTCATTTAATGTAATATTCTCCTCTGCGCTACTCTTGTGGCCTAGTTTGCAGTCAGTTCATTCAGCACTGATGTATATTTCATTGTCCAAGACTTAATTTTGATTTATTGTCCATCCATAAATTAGAAAAATATGCTTTGGAATTCCATACCGCGGAAAAGCTGTGCCTGTTGTCAGGGGAATGGGTGATATTTAAGATGTCAGAAATACATATTGGATTAGTGTGCTTTGTTTCCCCACAACAGCAGGTGTTTAATCATATCTGATGGCTGAAGTTAAATGCATTAGGACAGCACCAGCTAAAGAGCAGAGAATTTTTTTTTTTTGTAAATCTTTCACAAGTCAGAATAATAATTACAAAAAAACCACCAATTTACTCCGAAGGAAATGTTTTAAAAAATCTATTTATATTGGGGTTTTTGAAAAAAAAAAAAAAAAAATCCGCAAATTATCATGGCAACTGCGAAATCTTCTTGTCGACCTCCTTGTGTGTCGCTGCTTCTTTTTAACTCCTGGATTTTCCAGATGGGGGCCGAAGAGAAGATGTTGAAGAGCGCAAACATTTCAAGGTCAACCGGTGAACTGTTACAAGCCGGCGAGATTCATGGCGAAAATTGTGCGTTTTGACACAACAACGCTTTGATTAAAAGGGAAACTAATAGGTTTAAACAGGCACTATGAGGATGTAGCCAGACTTTGTTAGCTTTCCGCAAATTACTTAGCAGAGCGCGGATGGAACCGAAATTGTGTTATACCTGATAAAGAAAACATACTGTATGCTGATGCACAACATCTCCTATAAGATGCGTGACCTATTATGGTGCAGTCATTTATATAAAACAATGGGATTATCAGGGCAATCAGAAGTTAAGATTCACTCCCTGGTTTATTTATTTATACATATCTAGTAGCTGAATATATGTAAATAGGAAGCAGGCACGATTACTGTCTTCAGAACAGATGTCTGGTATTCAGAACACAGTAAACACATTACTCAAATGTTATTTGGACTGATGTTCTATTTAAACACTGATTTCAGAAGTCATATATTGCTGTTAAATATTGTAAGGCATTATGGAATAATAATAAGGGAGTACATTATTGGTAAGTAACGCCTTTCAGAGATAGATTTAAGAGTCCATCATTTTAGAATAGTGCGTACATTCTCATTCACTGCAGACCAATGACTATGGTAACTTTTTAAACGTCCGTGCAATTAATTTAAGATGGATGTGCCTATTCATAACACCTACAGTTATCATTTCGATTATCTATATTACAGGATCTTGAATAACGCACGTTGTTTATCTGATACTGAATTCATTTATGTGTTTTAAAAAAAACCTTAATACACCTGAAACTTGCCACTTAACAAGATGTTTATCTTCAAATACAACCAGCAAAGTAAAATCTACTTATGTAATACGGAATGGTAGGGATGAGTGGGATATGAGATATGTGCATGTATGATCTATGCTTACTGATTTCAAATAAAATAGTCTAAATGCTGTCGTTTAGAATGTTAATGGTTGCAATTCACTAATATTAATTGCACGTAAAACTGTGGCTAATGTAATTGAAAAATAACTAAATAAACTTATAGCAACGCACCTATCTGCATGGTCCAATATTTGCGACCATTTACATCAAACATAATTGCTATGTGTGGAAATGTATCCTATAGAATTGCAGGTGATGAAATAAAGCAAATACCACGTATTAATGTTGGTCATATTTCCTGGTGTCTTCACCTTTCAGTTTTATTATTTGGCCTTGGCCATATTGTTCAAATATTTACCTTTGTATTTTAACATATTACACGTGTATAAATCGGTGTGGACTATTCGCATCCGTATCTATCCATGTATCTTTGTTCCCACCTCCCCTCCCACCACCCACACCCCCCCTTATACGTCTGTCCAGTTTTTAGTCGCCTCTGGTTTCTTTCCAACACAAGAGGGCTGCTATTTCTCTCTATTCAGCATTACTCAGTTCAATGACACAAAGCAAATTGCATTTAATAAATTAGCTTAATGGATTCCGCAATTGGCTTGTGAGCGCAGTGCTTCCTCTGGTTAAGCAAAACATTTATATTCTATTCCATCTCTTTACTTATAGGGTTTAAATCCTTGCCATGTGGCTGGAAAGCAGTTAGTCTGGCTATTTTATTTGGCCGCCCGGGGCTGTTTTGGCTGCAAATCGCCGCTAATCCTTCAGCCGCTTGTTTATCCGATGCCCGAGGCCAGAAACCGCGGGGGTTTGATAAATTGTTGTACGACATGTTTAATTTCCCTTTCTCACAAGATTTGCTAAAAACACTAATGAAATATTAATTCCTTAAGTAAGTGGAAAAGGGAATTGAATGCGTTGATCGGATTAAAGTGGCAGCCTGCGGTGATTTAGGAGCACTGATAATTGGTTAATAGGAAATGGGTGAGGATAGAGGGTGAACTGTTATTTGTTCACTCATAGCCGCTAGCGAGAGCAGTCAACTCGGATCCATAGACTGCGCAATGCTTAGGACATTGCCACCAGTAACATGCTGGCCTGAGGGAGAATAGCCGGTCACTTGCTGGATGGATGTTCGGGGTTGGCCGCTTCCAAGCTTGAACCTGATCATATGATTTATTTACAAATCTTTTACAACCTTTTAGTGCCTCCCGTCACTAAATAATGTCGTGGTGGGTGTATGGAACGAGCTGCCGGAGGAGGTAGTTGAGGCAGGGACTATTGCAACGATTAGGAAACAATTAGAATGGTACATGGATAAGACAGATTTAGAGGCCGAACACAGGCAGGTGGAAATGGGACATGTTGGGCGGCGTGGGCAAGTTGGGTTGAAGGGCCTGTTTCCATGATAGAGTCTATAACTTAAAAACAAATAATAATAATAATAATAAATAATAATCTTATTCATATAGCACATTTTTAGTCAACTTGCATTGACCCCAAATGATCCAAACAGTGTCCCCAGTCCAAAGTGGCGCGTGAACTATTATGGAGAGGTTATCGATATAACTCGACTTGCACATCTAAGGCAAAATGTTGCACTCGTCAGGAACTCAGTCATCAAGCCTTGAAAATAAAACTAAAAAGTGTTGTGTTTTTGAAAGCTGAATAAAATGCATTGCTGACAAAATACATTGATTTATTTTAAATGCGAACGCAGAATTGATTTGCAGAAACTAGAGTTGACTGGATGAAGTGGATTTTGTTTCAGGGATTTAGTTCAATGTTAATCGACCCGAAACGTCGCCCTTTTAAAAAAAAATCTCTCCAGAGATGCTGCCTGTCCCGCTGAGTTACTCCAGCATGTTGTGCCTATCTTCGGTTTAAACCAGCATCTGCAGTTCCTTCTTACACAACTGGTCTTTAGTTTACCCATTTGCAAAATTTGTGTTCAAATAAGCTTTACTGATTACAAAAGCTCTTCACTGTACCTCGGTACAAGTGACAACAAACTAAACTTCAATAACAATAACATAATGGGCAGCATGGTGGCGCGGCGGTAGAGCTACTGCAGAGACAAGGGTTCGATCCTGACCACGGGTGCTGTCTGTATGGAGTTTGTACGTTCTCCCCATGACCTGCGTGGGGTTTCTCCGAGATCTTCGGTTTCCTCCCATATTCCAAAGACATACGGGTTTGAGGTTTAATTGCCTTGGTATCAATGTAAAATTGTCCCTTGTGTGTGTGTGTGTGGGGTAGTGTTAATGTGTGGGGAGTGCAGGTCAGTTCGGACTCAGTGGGCCGAAGGGCCTGTTTCCGCGCTGTAGCTCTAAACTAAACCAAAGAACCCCGTGTGATGCTTATAATTGTCTTTGATTTCGGTCTCAAGTCTTCATACCATGAAACCACAAAACAAGGGCACAACTTGAACAGCCATTTTCAAATATTTTGGTACTTCAGGAGCGAGATATAAAGGGTGTTTTGTATTCTGTCGCAGTACAATATTAATACTTCATTTTACAATGACATATGGTCGATTTCCAGGTATTTCTTCAAACCATCCACTAACACCAGCTACAAACGCAGTAGTTTTGAAATGAATTACTCATTCCCATTCCGAGGGGCGATGTTATGACATCACTATATATTGTTTTCTAATCCTTTAACAAACAAAGTGTTTATAAACTGGAAATAGATTAAAGAGATTCAATTCAATGATAGTTCTGAAAGACTGCATAGTACTTCCATCATAAGACTATGTCATAGCAACAGAATTATACCATTCAGCCCATCTTCTACGCTGCCATTCGATCATGGCTGACTTTTCCTCTCAATCCCATTCTCCTGCCTTCTCCACACAACCTTTGACGTCCTTCCTAACCAAGAACTTAATGAATCTATGCCTTAAAATACCCAATATATATTGGCCTCCACAATGAATTCCACAGATTCACCACCCTCTGGCGAAAGAAATTCCTCCTCATCTCCATTTTGAAGGTACGTCCTTTTATTCTGAGGCTGTGCCCTCTAGTCTAGACCCTCCCATTTCTGGAATCATCCTTTCCATGTTCACTCTCACTAGACCTTTCATTATCCGGTGTGTTTCAATGAGATCCCCCCTCATCCATCTAAACTGCAGCGAGTACAGGCCCAGAGCTATCAAACCTTGGGCTTTGGGGCAGTTTCATTTAGTTTGGTTGATGGTCGTTGTACCAAGGTGCAGTGAAAAGCTTTTTTTTAATGTTTTTAATTTAATTAATTAATTAATTATTTTTTAAATAGGTGCATGAGTAGGTCATTCGGCCCTTCGAGCCTGCACCGCCATTCAATATGATCATGGCTGATCATCCAACTCAGCATCCTGTACCTGCCTTCTCTCCATACCCCCTGATCCCTTTAGCCACATGGACCACATCTAACTCCCTCTTAAATATTTTGTTGCGTGCTAACCAGTCAGTGGAAAGACAATACGTGATTACCATTTAGCAATTCACAGTGTACAGATACATGATAAGAGAATAACTTTAGTGCAAGATAAAGCCAGTAAAGTCCGATCAAAGATAGTCCACGGGCCTTCAATGAGGTAGATAGTAGTTCAGGACCGCTCTCTAGTTGTGGTAAGATGGTTCAGTTGCCTGATAACAGCTGTGAACAAATTGTTCCTGGCGCAGCTGTAGAGTTGCTGCCTTACAGCGTCAGAAACCCAGGTTAGAACCTAACTGCAAGAGTTGGCTGCATAGACTTTGCATGTTCTCACTGTGACCGCATGGGTTTTCACCGGCTGCTCTGGTTTCCTCCCGCACTCCAAAGACGTACAGGTTTCTGGGTTAATTGCCTTCGGTAAAAATTGTAAATTGTCTCTAGTGTGTGTAGGATAGTGCTAATGTACGGGTGATAGCTGGTGGGCGTGGACTCGGTCAGCGAAAATCCTTTTTCTGCACTGTGTCTCTAAACTAAACTAAATGAAATGCTCGTATACATTACCCAATCATCCCGGAGATCATTCATGTAAACCTCCTCTGGACCCTCTCCAAAGCCAGCTCATCCTTCCTCAGACATAGGGCCCAAAATCCTCTATATCTTTCATAACTATGTCCCTGTCAAAATGTTTTTTTTTTAATATTGTTATTTGTTCCTTCCATATTTGTACAACCCCTCCATGTGATGAAGCTGCCTTCGGGTTCCTATTAAATTGTTTGCCTCTCACCTTAAGCCTATGCTCTCTGGTTCTTGATTCAGCACCTCTGGGGAAAAAAGACTGTGTGTATTCCCACAGCTGGATACAGCCTTAGCAGAGATTGTGAAGGATCAGGGGAACTTAGACAGCAATTTCTTGGTCACTGGGTGTTGCTGGCCAATTTATACTTAATAAAATTGAACACTCCTTGCCTCTTCAGCAAATCCGTGCTATTTCTTCAGCAAATTCTGGCCACATAACAGTGTTTGTCGTTTTACAGAGTAATTTCATGAAATTGTGATCCTTAGAGTAAGCATTGTACGCAGGTGTGCATTAGTAATTCAGGTGTATATTAATCATTATTTAACCTTCATAAAAGTATAGTTTTGAAGTTTGTATCCAAATTACTGGTGGCGTTTCTGACAGGTGAGCGTGCATACTGAAATGTTTTAGTTTCATAACATTCAAGACCTCTGCTGCCAGAATAAGAGAGTCTATGTATCCATGAGAGCCAAATGCCGTCTAAACTTTAGAGTTCAGCTTATTCACAGTAGACTCAGGAACCAGAACCAAACTAATGCCAATATATGGAAGTGATGGATGTTGTGCTTGGGGAAATGCAGACATTTCCTTTCAGCTAAAGCAGCTTTAACAAGTAGAAAAGTCTTGGTTATCTGTTTTGATTTTACATCATCTGAATGGTAGCACTGCATTTGATCCCAGCGTCTCAAGGGCGACACGGTGGCGCAGCGGTAGAGTTGCAGCTTTACAGTGCCAGAGACCCGGGTTGGATCCTGACTACGGATGCTGTCTGTGCGGAGTTTGTATGTTCTCCCCTGGTTATGGTCCAATGATGTTACCACCTGCGTGTGAACAACAGTAACGTGTAAAGTCAGGATTGGCCCGTGGTATTCAGACCCGGTGCTGAATGTTCCTCAGTTTATTTGGACCTGGACATAACAAATTGCCCTTTGCATGAGACACCAGGCAAGGTTTGATTGCTGAAGAACCACATCCAATGGCTTGGGGAGAGTCAATTGTCGGCAGGACTGAGAAGAATATATCTTTCCACATCGTGCCAAGAAGAGCAATATATGCTGATTGATTAGTAGGGTAGGTTTATCCTGAGGTACGTACCTGCATATGGTGTCATCCAACTAGGTATATCCAAGACCCTTGTGTGGTTGCAGCCACATGGGACCCATTTAACATGATTTACCAATGAAGCTAATTAAACTGCAGTTATCTCAAAGTTTCTTCAAACACATCTCCAAAACATACAAAGTCCACCGTGATCATCATTAAATTTAATCTCAATATCAATTTGGTTTAGTTTATTGTCACGTGCACTGAGGTACAGCGTGTCCCCCTTCACCAATGTGCCCATGTTCTTCTGAAGTCTGTTACTGTTTACAAGACGTCTGATGTTTAGTGTCATCTGCAAATTTTGAAACCATTCCCACCAAGACCAGGTTGTTAAAGGACAACAAAAAGCAAGCAGTGATCTTAATAGCAACCTTTAGAGGACATCACACACAACTCAGTCTGAAGAAAGGCCCCAATCTGAAACGTTACCCATCCTTTTTCTCCAGAGATGTTGCCTGACCCACAGAGTTACCCCAGCACTTTATATTTATCTTTGGTATTAAACAGCATCCGCAGTTCCTTTCTATACACATCTTCAGGTTCAAGTCTCATAAATGAAGGAAGATACCTCACGCCAATTCAATGGAAGTGTTGCTGTACTGGTATTGTTCATTGCTTCATGGTTTAAAATATTTTTCCTGTACGTCGATGATGCTTCAACACTATTTTGAAGAACCACAAAATTATTCTAGGGGACATGACTCACAACCCAAAAGCGAAATAAGTGAAAGCCGATTATCAAACCATTGCCATATTAGTCTTTATGAGAGCATGCTGTGTGCAAATCGCTGCAATTCTTCTATATTATAATGGCAATTATACCTGAAAAAAAACTTTATGCTTTAAACTTTACTTTAACTTTTTGAACTTAGTTTTAGTTTAGTTTGGAGAAACAACACGGAAACAGGCCCTTTGGCCCACCCAGTCCTCGCCAACTAACGATCACCTACACTGGTACTGTCCTGTACAGTAGGGACATTTTACTAAGCCAATTAACCTACAAACCTGTACGTCTTTGGAGTGTACAAGGAAACCGGAGCTCCCAGAGAAAACTCACTTAGTCACGGGCAGAACATACAAACTCTGTACAGACAACACCTGAGGCCAGGATCATCCCCAGGTCTCTGGCGCTGTATGGCAGTAATTCTATCGCTGCGCCGCTCCGCCGCCTATATGGTTCATTGATTTAAACATATAGTGACATCCACAACAGAGTCAAGATATTGTCTAGGTTAGTGCACATCTCTGTTTTTTTACAATCCTCCACAAGGGCATAGCAAAAATACCTAGTGTTTCAATCTAGACCAATTATCTACCAAATAAGGAGTTGTCATGGTTGTTGTGCACCTGGCTGGGTTTGAAGGTTCAGGGAGGAATTGATTGATTGATTGAAAGATACAGCATGGAAACGGCATCCTGCCCACCGATTCCACGGCAACCATTGATCACACTAGTTCCATGTTATCCCACTTTTGCACCCAGTGCCGACACTTGGGGCAATTTACAGAGGACTTTTAACCTGTGAACTTGCATATCTTTGGGAAGTGGGACCCAGAGGAAATCCTCATGGTCATCGGGAGAACGTGCAAACTCCACGCAGGCAGCACCCGAGGTCAGGATTGAACCGGGGTCTCTGACACCGTGAGGCAGCAGCTCTACCAGCTGCACCACTGTGCCACTGTAGATCGACAGTGAGGGTTATTGTAGATTGTAAGGAAGCCACAGAGCTTTTCGGCATGGGTGGATTGCAAATACATAAAACTATGTTTCACTCCATATAATGTTACTAAAATACCTGTACTCTGTCTCATTTAGTAGAGATCTGTGTGGTCTGCCTGCAAGTGTGGACATAGCAAGATTTTATCCAGGCAAATATATTGGGAATTCAACTATGATTATAGGTTGTTTGAATAGAAAGCCAAAACCAAAAGTATATTATGTCGATAACTGCCTCTTTGCTCATTTTTCTATGCGATCTTTTTCATAAGCAACAATAATTTGATTAGTTCAAGTCTTTGTGAAGAAATTTGAGATTACCTACATATTTTCACTTTTATGGTTGACACAAAGAGATGTCCTTGACAATCAATCAATGTTCTGAGTTGATGATAATGTTTGACATCAGTTAGAATCTTTAATTAAGTCACAATGGGCAAACTACAATTTTCCTTCTTACAAAGAGGATTTGAACATCTGGTGGTGAAGTGTCGCCCCTTCTACCAACCGATGGGAATTCACCTCCATCATCCTGACCGCCAGAGGTCTACATCCCACCCCAGGCAGACGTCCGTCCGTCTGGCACTGGGGGAGCTGCAAGCCATGGTCAACAAGCACCAGACGGCTTACTCTGAGCCATTTACCACCATTGCTGGGGATTTCAACAAAGCTGACCTGAAGAGATCTCTCCCTAACTTCCACCAACATGTCTCCTGCTGCACCAGAGGACCAAACACCCTCGACCACTGCTACACCACCATCAAGATTGGAGATGCCTATCGTTCTATCCCTCTCCCTCACTTCGGCAAATTCGACCATACCGCGGTGCTGCTTTTTCCTGCCTACAGGCAGCAATTGGAGAGCGCACCCCCAGAGGTGAGAACTGTACAGAACTGGTTGGGCGAGGCAGAGGAACAACTCCAGGACTGTTTGGAGTCTGTAGACTGGGCAATGTTCAAGGACTTGGCAAAGGACCTGAATGAATACGCCAGAGTGGTTACAGTCTTAATAAGGAAATGTGGGATGTGGGGAGGACTGCATCCCAACGAAAACCTTCCGAGTGTTTCCTAACCAGAAGCCTTGGATGAGCCAATGAGATCCACATTCCTCTGAAGACCAGATCCCGGGCATTCAGGTCTGGCGATGCAGAGGTCTATAAGAAGCCCAGATACGACCTTGGTAAGGCCATCAAAAAGGCCAAATGATCCTTCAGAGGGGTGAACCCTCGGAAAGTGCCTGGACCTGATGGTATACCTGGTCGTGTTGTCAAAAGAACTGGCTGGAGTTTTTGTGGACATTTTAAACCTCTCACTTCTGAGGTCTGAGGTCCCCACCTGCTTTAAAAGGGCATCAATGCCCAAGAAGAGGAAGGTGATGTGCCTCAATGACTATCGACCTGTGGCACTAACGTCTGTGGTGATGAAGTGCTTTGAGAGGTTGATTATGGCGCAAATCAACTCTTACCTCAACAAGAACCTGGACCCACTGCAGTTCGCTTACCATCACAACGGTGGGTGTGATCTCACTGGCCCAACTTGCTCACACTGACCAACATGTCCCAACTACACTAGTCCCACCTGTCTGCATTTGGCCCATATCCCTCTAAACCTGTCCTATCCATGTAGCTGTCTAATTGTTTCTTAAATGTTGCAATAGAGACTGCCACAACTTCCTCCTCTGGCAGCTATGTCCTCTGTCAGAGGACATAGGTTTAAGGTGAAGGGTTCTCAATTCCCCTACTCTGGACAAGAGACAGTGTAGATCAACCCACTCTATGCCTCTCATGATTTTATAAGATCACCCCTCATCCTCCTGCACTCCTATGAATAGAGTCCTAGCCTGCTTAATCTCCCCCTATAGCTCAGACTCTCGAGTCCTGGCAACATCCTCGTGAACTTCTCTGCACCCTTTCCAACTTGACAACATTGAAACCGTAAGAAGTACAATATTGGTGACAAAGATGGGGGCAGGAGAGAATACCTTTATTTTTACCTGGCCATGTTAAACTGATGTGTTAATCATTGGTAATGTTGGAGTTCAATTCTATCTACCAAAGGTAGATGCTAACATATACCAAAACCCTTGCCCTTCTCCTCTACAAAGTACTAGGTAGATGGTGTAGTGGCCATTTGGCCTGTTTTGAATGTCATTGAGGATGGCATGTGCCTTTAAATTTTAGACTGCCCGTTATATTGTAGGTGGGAGTTATGACGTGTTTTGGGGCGTATTTGGAGCTTAGATGCTTGCACAGTAGTTTAGTTTTTAGATTAGTTTGGAGAGACCATGGGGAAGGTTAGCCCTTCTACCATGTAAGAGCCACATGTAAGAACATGTAAGATCATGTGAGATGATGCGGATCTTGCCCATGTTACGGAGACACGAGGAGTTTACTAATGTCTAAACTAATAAGCTGGAGTTCGAAGAAGATTGTAGTAATGAGTCGGAAGAAACTTGAATGGATCTTACTCTTTTCTATCAACAATAAAACATTTATCCATCAAAAGACTGTTTTGAAGCTGTATCTGAGAAGAAGCTCTGAAGGTCTCTGTGAGTGAGCTTGCATGCGTTTAGAAGACACCCCCTTCAAACATTCTCATCCAAATAGCGGCAAGGGTGCTAATTACCTGAAAGATATGAAAATCTGCCACTGCAGATGGAGCATATCCTCTTGAGATTCCCCCTCCATTTCCCACACCATCCTGAGTGTGACTTGCTATGCCGTTCATTGTTTCTGGGTCTAAATCATGGAAATTCCTATCCAACAATATTGTGGAAGCAAAACACAAAGTGTTGGAGTACTTAAGTTTATTTTATTTTCATGTTACCTGTCCATTCCCTCCATAGACTATCTTTGATTGGACTTTACTGACTTTACCTTGCACTAAACGTTATTCCCTGATCATGTAATTTATGCACTGAAGATGGCTCAATTGTGATCATGTATTGTCTTTCCGCTGACTGGTTAGCACGCAACGAAAGCTTTTCACTGTACCTCTTGACAATACACGTGACAATAAACTAAACTGAACTGAACTGAATTGGAGAATTCAGTGTCCAACCTACCTGAACAGACCATGAGGTACTAGTCCTCTAGTTTGCGTGTGGCCTTACTCTGGCAATGGAAGAAGTCAGGGATGGAAAAGTCGGTGTGGGAATAGGAAGGGGGGTTAAAATGGTTAGCAAGCAGGAGATTCTTGGCGGACAGAGGCAAATATCTTCACCAAAGGGATTATAACACCACCACCATTTCAAGGGTGATTATGGATGGACAATAAATGCTGGACAAGTGAGCAACATCTGCATTGCAAAGCGTGATTAAAATATAAACATTTCCATGGAAGGTATTGCAACCTAATCATTTTGTGTTTAAATGTCTTCTCAGAATGATATTTTGCATTGAATTATTTTACAATGTCAGGGTTCAGCTTCAATGAGATGATGCATGTCTATAGCCATTGTCTCTTGAGTAATTTCCACTGCCCTTTCATTTCATTGGTGGAGTACTTCATGCAGGAAGAATCCTATGCAAAACATCTGTTTCCAGTCCATCTTTGCTCAGCGATTTCAAAGCATGAAACACACAAAAGGGTTGAGAGACATCATGTTGGTTTATAATGTTAAGGAAACTGTGGCAGTTCAGATGAACACAGTATTATGTATTCATCCAGCTAAATGAACAGATTTTCTGTTCGAAATATCCATGCAAGCCATACTAATTAAAAGTAGACAGGTAATTTAGTCTCGATTATAGAGAGACGCAGAGTCATTACAAATGCAGTGCCATCTTAACATAGATTGTTTGGAGTCACTAAAACATATTCACCATAAAAAGTTCCAATTTGTATTTGAAATAGCTTATTAATGTTAATTTTAAACAGAATTGCCTAAAATTTGCAATTGTAACAAAGTTGAAAATCTGTTAACATTCAGCATTATTACTTTGTAAAACCAGCAACAAATCTGGCCT
>NC_073379.1:3871859-3904359 GCF_028641065.1 Leucoraja erinaceus
GTGTTATGTGTCAATATTCTTCTGTGCAAGAAATGACATAAATGGTTGCCAGATTTTATTAACTTGGTTGACTCTATCCTTTAGAACATATCTTATTCTTTCTAAATGTAATGTACTGGTCAAGTCATGAAGCCACATTCTGGAATTGGGAGCTGTTGTTTTTTTCCATGACATGAGCAGTAGTTTCTTTGCCGTAATGAGACAGTAGGAGAGGAATTGTCGTTGAACAGTTGTGAGTTGTCTTGATGTTTCAGATACCCCAAAGATGATTAATAAGGGCTCTGGGTTTAATGGGATGTTAAAAATGTCTGAGATATTTTTACATATATCAGACCAGAAAGAGATGAGTTTAGGGCACAATACAAGGTTATGAAAAAGAGTAGCATCTGAGGAGTGACATTTATCACGAAGGAGAAACATTTGGATGTCACATGACCAGTTGAGTTATTCTAACGACTTTGTATCTTTTTTTTATAAATCAGCATCTGCGGTTCTTTACTTCTAGAGAAAAAAAATAAATGTGTGTTTAAGTTGTAATTAGTGAAACTAATGTTTTACTTAATAGACAATAGGTGCAGGAGTAGGCCATTCGGCCCTTCGAGCCAGCACCGCCATTCAATGTGATCATGGCTGATCATCTCCAATCAGTACCCCGTTCCTGCCTTCTCCCCATATCTCCTGACTACGCTATTTTTAGCTCTCTGTTGAAAAAGCATCCAAAGAACCCGCCTCCACCGCCCTCTGAGGCAGAGAATTCTGCAGACTCACCACTCTATGTGAGAAAAAGTGTTTCCTCGTCTCCGTTCTAAATGGCTTATTCCTTATTCTTAAACTGCGGCCCCTGGTTCTGGACTCCGCCAACATCGGGAACATGTTTCCTGCCTCTAGCGTGTCCAAGCCCTTAACAATCTTATATGTCTCAATGAGATACCCTCTCATCCTTCTAAACTTTAGCCCAGCTGCTCCATTCTCTCAGCATATGACAGTCCCGCCATCCCGGGAATTAACTTTGTAAACCTACGCTGCACTCCCTCAATAGCAAGAATTTCCTTCCTCAAATTAGGGGACCAGAACTGCACACAATTCTCCAGGTGTGGTCTCACTAGGGCTCTGTACAACTGCAGAAGGACCTCTTTGCTCCTATATTCTGTATAATTTTATATTATGTGTTTGTGTGTAAATTGTGTTGTGTCTTGGTTCTTTTTCTTGTGTGTATGACTGCAGAAACCAAATTTCGTTTGAACCTCAATGAGGTTCAAATGACACAAATAAATTGTATTGTATTGTATATTGTATTATATTATTATATGATATTATATTTTATATTATATAGAAATATTATATAATGTATTGAGGGGTAAGCCATTTAGAACGGAGATGAGGAAAAACCTTTTCACACAGAGGGGTGTGAATCTGTGGAATTCTATGCTTCAGAAGGCAGTGGAGGCCAATTCTCTGGATGCTTTCAAGAGAGAGTTAGATCGAGCTCTTAAAGATAGTGGAGTCAGGGGATATGGGGAGAAGGCAGGAACGGGGTACTGATTGTGGATGATCAGCCATGATCACAGTGAATGGCGGTGCTGGCTCGAAGGGCCAAATGGCCCACTCCTGCACCTATTATCTATTGTCCATTGTCTATTGATCGAACCTGGGTCTCTGGTGCTATAAGGTGGCAACTCTACCACTGTGCTGCCCGAATAGATTAATTTAAATGGAGGGAAAAAGTGGGTGGGGTTTGATTTTTGGTACTGTACATACTATGTAGTCGAAAAACGATGCACTTTTAATTCATCCATACCATAGAAAATGCTAAAGCGAAAGTAAAAGCTAAAAGCTAAAGTCAAAAGAAGACCTTTCTTCATACATTTATCTGTCTCTGAATGAGGGTCCCGGTCTGAATGCCATTAAAGTGGGTGGTGTTGTAGATAGTGAAGATGGTTGTCATAGGAGTAACTATTGCACAAAGTGTTGTGGATGTATGGAATGAGCTGCTGGAGGAGGTAGTCAAGGCAGGCACTATCGCAACGTTTAAGAAACATTTAGACACATACATGGACAGGGTACATTTAGAGGGATATGGGCCAAACGCAGGCAGGTGGGACTAGTGTAGCTGGGACATGTTGGTCAGTATGGGCAAGTTGGGCTGAAGGGCCTGTTTCCACACTGTATGACTCTATGACTCTATGTCGCCTGTTCACTCACCTCCCCTGACACCACCTGGACTGACGAGTTCCTTTGTGTTTTGTCCAAACTACCAGTCAAAGCCAATAATTGAAATTCATTTTCCAACCAGCCAGCAACTAATTTGTCCAGCTTTTCTTATCCTGCAATCGGACTGCACAACGGAGAACGTTATGTTTTGGTGCCTGAAGCACATACACGGCTCATTTTCCAATGGTTCGGATGTAGTCGTCTAACAAGGTCATGCAGGAGAAGCTGCTGGTTTGAATATGTTTTTTAAATGCTCTGAGGAAGTTCAAAGGAGGTCCTAATTGACTTTCGGATTGTGTTTCAGACACACAAATGCACAAGGAAATAGAGATGCAAGGAACTGCAGATGCTGAAATCTGGAGCAAAACACAAAATGTTGGAGTAACTCAGCAGGTGATAGAAACTATGTACAAACAGATCCTTCAGCCCAACTTGCCCACACTGGCTAACATGCCACGTCCACACATGTCCCACCTGCCTACGTTTGGTCCATATCCCTCTAAACCTGTCCTATCCATGTACCTGTCCAACTGTTACTTAAATGTTGGGATAGTCCCTTTCTCAACTACCTCCTCTGGCAGCTTGTTCCATACACCCAAAAAGTTACCCTTCAGATTCCTATTAAATCGTTTCCCCTTCACCTTAAACCTATGTCTCTGATCCTCGATTCACCTACTCTGGGCAAGAGACTCTGTGCATCCTGTCTTCAAGATCGGCTGCAGGAGGCACCACCCTGTGACACAGCTGTGGTCGGAAGAGGAGAGGGGGTCTTTGGGACGGGTTTACCTCGACTTACTGGATCTTGGACGTCCAGGGCTTCTAGTACGTGGACTGGACTTTGCACTTTGGACCGTTTGTGTTTTCTTTTTTTTAAACAGTGCCGAAATTGTGGCGATCGTACATTTATGGCTGTGCAATTTTTGTGTTACTGTGCTGTGCATACGTGACAATAAAGAGTCATCGATCCTGAAACATTAACCTTAATCCTTTCCCCGCAGATGTCGCCTGACATGCCCAACGTTGCTAACGCTTTTGCTGTTTTGGTTCAAATTTACAGTATCTGCAGTTTTCTTCTTTCCCCCATTGGGGGCGGCATGCTGGCTCAGTGGTAGAGTTGCAGCTTTACAACAACCCGGGTTTGCCAAAGCCAAAGACCCAGGTTCGATCCTGACTACGGGCGCTGTCTGTATGGAGTTTGCACGTTTGCCCCGTGACCCGCGTGGGTTTTCTCCGGGTGCTCTGGTTTCCTTCCTCACTCCAAAGACCTACAGGTTTGTAGGTAAATTAGTTAGAGATTAGATTAGAGATACAGCGCAGAAACAGGCCCTTCGGCCCACCGTGTCCGCACTGGCCCTATCCTACACACTGGATGCAATTTACAATTTTATCAAACCATTTAACCAATCCTGTACTTCTTTGGTGTGTGGGGGGAAACCAAAGATCTTGGAGAAAACCCAAGCTACACAAAAAAGCTGGAGAAACTCAGCGGGTGCAGCAGCATCCATGGAGCGAAGGAAAAAGGCAACGTTTCGGGCCAAAACCCTTCTGCAGACTGATCGGGGGCGGGGGTGGGCGGGGACAAGAAAGGAAAAAGGAGGAGGAGCCCGAAGGCTGGGTGATGGCAGGAGACAGCAGGGGGACTGAGGAAGGGGAGGAGACAGCAAGGACTAACAAAATTGGAAGAATTCGATGTTCATGCCCCCAGGATGCAGACTCCCCAAACGGAATATGAGGTGCTGTTCCTCCAATTTCCGGTGCAGCTCGCTGTGGCCATGGAGGAGACCCAGGACAGAGAGGTCGGAGACGGAGTGGGAGGGGGAGTTGAAGTGCTGAGCCACCGGGAGGAAACCCATGTGGTCACAGGGAGAATGTACAAACTCCGCACTGACAAGCACCCCTAGTCAATATCGAACCAAGGTCCCTGGCGCTGTAAAGCACCAGCTTGGTAAAAATTGTAAATTGTCCCTAGTCAAGTCTAGTCAAGTCAAGTCAAGTCACATTTATTTATATAGCACATTTAAAAAACAACTCTCATTGGCCAAAGTGCTTCACATTTGTTATAAGAATAGTATAAACAAACAAACAAACTACATACATATATACATATAGCCCTCACTCAGTGGACGTCAGGAAAGGCTTGGGAGTATAGATAAGATTTTAGTCTTGACTTAAAGGAGTCGATGGAGGGGGCAGTTCTGATGGGAAGGCGGATGCTGTTCCACAGTCTAGGAGCAGCAACCGCAAAGGCGCGGACGCCCTGAGCTTATGCCTAGACCGCGGGATATTCAGCAGCCCCAAGTCGACCGATCTGAGGGACATGGAGGTGGTGTGGTGGGTGAGAAGACTTTTAATGTAGGAGGGGGCAAGCCCATTGAGGGATTTGTAGACATAGAGGAGGGTCCTGAAATGTATACGGAACCGCACAGGGAGCCAGTGGAGAGAGGCCAGGATCGGGGTGATGTGGTCCCTTTTTCGGGTGCCCGTCAGGAGTCTCGCTGTGGCGTTTTGGACCAGTTGCAGGCGGGACAGGGAAGATTGGCTGATGCCGGTGTAAAGGGAGTTGCAGTAATCTAGGCGGGAGGAGATGAATGTGTGTGTAGGATAGTGTTAATGTGCGGGGATCACTGGTCGGCGCGGACTCGGTGGGCCGAAAGATCTGCGTCTGCGCTGTATCGCTAAATTAAACTAAACCAAGCCTTGAAATGGGCCCTGGGAGTTGCTGAGGAGAATCCAGGATGCCTGGTCTTCCAATTGTACCTTTCTGCCCAAGGGGAAAGCAGCTGATAACTGCTCAGCTTCCACCCAGCAGCAGAGCGGAGATTGCAAACTCACCACATGGGAAATCACAGGCATAATGCCTTCATCCCATCGCAGAGCGGCACAATTTACTGCTGGCCCCATGACCCACTTTCCCCATGGTCTGGCTAGTGTCATCCAGAAAATCAGTGCATCAGAATTGGTTTCGAAAATTCTAACGAAAGATACAGGTTCTCAAAAAACATAAAACGTGTCACTCAGAGGGTGGTGGGTAAATGGAACAAGCTGCCAGAAGAGATCATGGAGGATGGTAATAACAGTGAAAAGATCACGTACATGGGTCGGAAAGGTTTCGAGGCCAAATTCGGTCACACGGGACAAGCGAAGATATGGCGTCTTGGTCAGCAGGGGCAAGTTTGAAAATGCAGACCTCCAGATTCAGGGACCGTTTCTTCCCAGCTGTTATCAAGCAACTGAACCATCCTCTCATCAGCTAGAAGGCGCGCCTGAACTACTATCTACCTCATTGGGGACCTGCAAACTGTATTTTATCGGACTTTACTGAACTTTCTCCGGCACTAAATGTTTTACCCTTTATCCTGTACACTGTGGATGGCTTGATTGTAATCTTGTACAGGCTTTTCACTGACTGGATAGCACGTCAACAAACGTTTTAAATTGTATCTCAGTACATCTGACAACTAAGGCTGGGCTGAAGGATCTGTTTCCATGCTGTATGACTCTATGACAAAATACCACCAACAAAACCAACACAATTCAGTTCTGTTGTGAACACAATGGTCTGAGGCAAGGGGTTGCAGTGTGAGGAATTAAGACCATATAAACATTGATGCGTAGGAAAGAACTGCAGATGCTGGTATATACTGAAGATAGACACAAAGTGCTGGGGTAACTCAGCGGGTCAGGCAGCATCTCTGGAGAAAAGGGATGGGTGACGATTCATGCCGGGACCCTTCGCCAGACTCTTAAACATGTATTTTTAGTTTAGGAATGCTCTCACCCCAACCATGGACTGTTTACCCTCCTACTATCCGGGAGGCGCTACAGGTCTCTCCATTGCCGAACCAGCAGATCGAGGAACAGCTTCTTTCCGGCGGCTGTCACTCTACTCAACAACGTACCTCGGTGACTGCCAATCACCACCCCCCCCCCCCCGGACACTTATTATTATTTATTCAAATCGTTTGCTATGTCGCTCTTCCAGGGAGATGCTAAATGCATTTCGTTGTCTCTGTACTGTACACTGACAATGACAATTAAAATTGAATCTGAATCTAGTTTAGCCATACTGATTCCTGGGATGTCAGGACTTTCATATGAAGAAAGATTGGATAGACTCAGCTTGTACTCGCTAGAATTTAGAAGATTGAGGGGGGATCTTATAGAAACTTACAAAATTCTTAATGGGTTGGACAGGCTAGATGCAGGAAGATTGTTCCCCGATGTTGGGGAAGTCCAGAACAAGGGGTCACAGTTTAAAGATAAGTTTGAAATCTTTTAGGACCGAGATGAGAAAATCATTTTTCACACAGAGAGTGGTGAATCTGTGGAATTCTCTGCCACAGAATGTAGTTGAGGCCATTTCATTGGCTATATTTAAAAGGGAGTTAGATGTGGCCCTTGTGGCTAAAGGGATCAGGGGGTATGGAGAGAAGGCAGGTACGGGATACTGAGTTGGATGATCAGCCATGATCATATTGAATGGCGGTGCAGGCTCGAAGGGCCGAATGGCCTACTCCTGCACCTAATTTCTATGTTTCTATACAGCATGGGAACAGGTCCTTTGTCCCACTGATGAATAGAAATTCTGAATCAATGCTATAAGACTGTTCTGTAAGACAAAATGGTTGGCCAGGTAGACTGAAACAAAGGACATAAGATGGCTGCTGACCAGGCTTGCTGGAACAGGCTGTTAGGAGGGAATACACAATGTCTTGCAGTTACTGTGTAGTCATGAATAAAGGATCACAGGCCCAGTCTGACAAGATTGAGGAATACACAACCTCCCCCCCCCTAGCCAGAAAGACTAAGGGATGTACTGGTCTGAGATTATGTGTGGTTCCTCTATCATCCCCTTATATGTACATACTTGGTTTCCTGTATTCTTCCAACGTGTTGGTTCTTTGATCGGGGGAATGTGGGAGGTGCTAAACGGTGGCATTAACATATAAAGAGCCTTGCAATTAAGGGCAGGCAGCTTGACTCTTTGCCAGGTTGTAACCTGTGTGGAGATTCCTGCTCAATAAACGTACGTTTAAAGCAACCCTGGTGCCTGGTCGATTATTGTCGAAACAATCGATGTGAGAGAGAAACGTGAATCAACACCACCAAGTCCATGCCGACCATCGATCACCTGTTCACACTAGTTCTATGTTATCCCACTTTGTGACTCATTCCCTGCTCATTAGGGCCATTTTATTTTTCTGAGGCCAATGAGCCTACAAACCAGCCAGTCTTTGGGATTTTGGAGGAAACCGGAGCACCCGTAGGAAATGCCACTGTGTCCCAGGGAGAACGTGCAAACATCACGTCTGGTAACTCGAATGCCCAAGAATTAGGAAGGCTGCAGAAAGTGGTGGACATTGCCCAACCCATCACGGATGGGGTGTTGAGCTTCCCACCATCAAAGGGATTAGCAGGAAGTGATGCAGCAAGTAGGCAGTTAATATCGGCAAAGACCCACGCCACCCTGGCCACTGGTATCATCGGGAAGGAGCAATCCAGGAAACCTTCCCTCCAGCTTTAGAAAGAGCTGCATCCCATCATCCCCATCAATGCCACGGATGGGGCTCAAGTTGTCGACCCCCCCGTGGTGAGCCCTGGCACTGACCTCAGTCAGGTGAATGACAACAATGGAGACAGCAGCAGCGCCCCAGCTTGGCGCCAACCCGGAGCATGCACCATTTTTAGGGCGGGCACCTACGGATGACAAACTGGATGGCATCACCCTGCTGCAGACTTCTGCTGCCTCAAACACAAGAAGAAGAATGCCACCGATGTGGAGAGGATGATTCCACTCGTGGGAGATTCTAGACCAGAGGCCACAACCTCAGAATAAAAGGACGTAGCTTCAGAAAGGAAATGAGAAGGAATTTCTTTAGTCAGAAGGTGATGAATCTGTGAAATTCATTGCCACAGATGGTTGTGAAGGTCAAGTCAATGGATCCTTTTAAGGTGAAGATTGACATATTCTTGATTAGTACGGGTGTCGGGAGTAATGCGGAGAAGGCAGGAGAATGGGGTTGAGAGAGAAAGATAGATCAGTCGTGATTGAATGGCGGAGTAGACTTGACGGACCAAATGGCCAGTCACATGATCATACTTCAGGTGGTCTAATGATCAATAAACCCATAATGTGGCCAGGTGATAACAAACTTGTCCTCTGGGTTTAGGCCGGCACAGTGCCGGGTTCGATCTTGACTACGAGCGCTGTCTGTACGGAGTTTGCACGTTCTCCCTGTGACCGCGAGGCATTTCTCCAGGTGCTCCGTTTTCCTCCCACACTTCAAAGGCGTACAGGTTTCCAGGTTAATTCACCCTAGCGTGTAGTGTAGGGGTGATTGTTGGTCGGCGCTGACCTGGTGGGCCGAAGGGCCTGTTTCCACGCCTAAACCAAACTATCCTAAACCAAACTATCCTAAACCAAACTATCCTAAACCAAACTATCCTAAACCAAACTATCCTAAACCAAACTATCCTAAACCAAACTATCCTAAACCAAACTAAAAAGCCGCATGCTGCGTGGGATTTAAATTTCTCATCGTTTTATTTCGGGTTCAGTGGGAGAATTAACCTCTTGACCAGCGGGGGTGGGCCTCTAACCTTGGACCCGTTGGGGTCAAAGCTTGCTGCCTCCAGCCGCTGTGAAGTGGAGGGCAGCCACCAGCTCCTCACTGCTGTCTGTCGATGCCAGGCCAGTTAGCACATTAATCTAGTAACAATTAGGTGCCAGCAAGCAATGGAGTTTGCTTGATGATAGCCTTGGGCTGTGTGCTTGAAGCCTTAATCAGGAGTGTAAACTCTGCTATATTTCAATTTGGAGAGGCGCTCTTCCGCGCGGAGGCCCGCAGCAGCGCGATAAATAAAACGCCTATTTACTTCATCGCCAACACTTAGACATCCAGTGCACTTACCAACATCTCCCTAATAATAAGCAATCTGCAAACCCAGGCGTAAATCAACCTTTTTTATGCCTAATGATTAGTGAAGCCATTTTCCTAACACCTGACAGAGAGACGGAGAGAGAGAGAGAAAGAGAGAGAGAGAGAGAGAGAGAGAAATGCTAACCCACATTTAGAGGATTTGTTTTATGTATCAACATGATTAACATGCACTGTTCCAAAGATGCCGAGGGAAATGAGGTGTACAGAGAAACCTAACGATGTGCATGTCATCAACATGAAGGTCAGAAACACAACTTTTTATAAAAACTTTTGTTTTACAGGGTTTTTAGTTTTATATATGTTTTTCTAATACAGAATGAAGTTTATTTTTGAAATTTAATTAAAAAAAACTTATTTTTAGTAAAAAAAAGAATATATTTAAAATCCATTTGAAGATGGGGTCACCCGTTCCTTCGCTCCAGAGATGCTGCCTGTACCGCTGAGTTACTCCAGCATTTTGTGCCCATCTTCAGTATAAAACAATATATAGTTTCTATCACCAGCCACGCAGAAAAAAGGGTAGTAGAAAAATGCAAATATGTGAAGGAGAGTGAAGTGGAATGCTGAACTAAAGTCACGTTTTTATTGGGATTATGTTGGGATTAAATAATTCATACAGAATATATGGTGCTGCCTCACCCTTCCTGAATCAAGTGAAGTCAATTTGTGGTGGGTAGATCGT
Source organism: Leucoraja erinaceus (assembly GCF_028641065.1). NCBI lineage: Eukaryota > Metazoa > Chordata > Chondrichthyes > Rajiformes > Rajidae > Leucoraja > Leucoraja erinaceus. The sequence continues at coordinate 3,881,694 of NC_073379.1, forward strand.
TTATAATCTGCAAATCAATAGCAGACCCCACCGATGATAACAATGTGTGTAAATGACTCCATAAACATTCATTAACCATTTCCAGGTGACAAACAACCAGAGGTGCTGTAAAGTGCATCCTTACTCGGGGGCGGCTGATGTAAAACTGCTGAAGATGCTCTTCTGGGAACATAGGAAATGCATTGCCTGCAAGATATAGAAACATAGAAAATAGGTGCAGGAGTTGGCCATTCGGCCCTTCGAGCCTGCACCGCCATTCAATATGATCATGGCTGATCATCCAACTCAGTATCCTGTACCTGCCTTCTCTCCATACCCCCTGATCCCTTTAGCCACAAGGGCCACATCTAACTCCCTCTTAAATATAGCCAATGAAATGGCCTCAACTACCCTCTGTGGCAGAGAATTCCACAGATTCACCACTCTCTGTGTGAAAAATGTTTTTCCCATCTCGGTCCTATAAGACTTCCCCCTTATCCTTAAATTGTGACCCCTTGTTCTGGACTTCCCCAACATCTGGAACAATCTTCCTGCATCCAGCCTGTCCAACCCCTTAAGAAATTTGTAAGTTTCTATAAGATCCCCCCTCAATCTTCTAAATTCTAGCGAGTACAAGCCGAGTCTATCCAGTCTTTCTTCATATGAAAGTCCTGACATCCCAGGAATCAGTCTGGTATTGGTATCAGGCATTAAAGCTCAGAGGTTGCTTTAGGTTTAGACCAGGGCGGCCTCATTATTCCATTATATGGGTGGAACGGTGGCGCAGCGGTAGAGTTGCTGCCTTACAGCGCCAGAGACCTGGGTTTGATCCAGACTACGGGTGCTGTCTGTACGGAGTTTGTACGTTCTCTCCGGGACCACATGGGTTTTCTCCAGGTTCTCCGGTTACCTCCTACCCTCCAAAGACACACAGGTTTGTAGGTTAATTTGGCTTTAGTAAAAATTGTAAATTGTCCCTAGTCTGTAGGACAATGCTAGGTGGTCGCCGGGCAGCATGGACTCAGTGGGCTGAAGGGCCTGTTTCCGCACGGTACCTCTAAAAACTAAATGAAGTTATTATTGTCAGGCAGAGTGAGGTACGGTGAAAAGCTTTGTTTTGCACGCTATCCAGTCAAATCAGATAAATAACACACATGCATACAATCAATCCAAACTCAAGTACGTGTTAGTTTGAAATCTGGGCATCAGTGAATTTGTAGCGTGTCTGGAGAGGGAACGCAGGATTATGTAGATATGCGGGTTGAGGTGGACGGGCCGCATTGCCGGGAACAAAGGTTGACCCGGCGTTGGGTCCCGCAGAATGTCACACCCCGGCCATTCCCTCTACTCCCCTCTCCCATCAGGCAAAAGGTATAGAAGTGTGAAAAAGCACACCTCCAGATTCAGGGACAGTTTCTTCCCAGCTGTTATCCAGCAACTGGATCATCCTACCACAACCAGAGAGCAGTCCTGACCTACACCCTACCTCATTGATGACCCTCGGACTATCTTTGATCGGCCTTTGCTGGCTTTACCTTGCACTAAATGTTATTCCCTTATCATGTATCTATACATTGTAAAGGGCTCGATTGTAATCATGTATTGTATTTCTGCTGACTGGTTAGCACACTACAAAATATTTTTACTGTACCTCGGTACATGTGACAATAAACTAAACTGAACTAAGAACAAAGGGGGGCTCTGAAAACTGTTGTGGGGGGGGGGGGGGGTGCGGGGTGCCAAAACCTAAGGGGGACCAGGTTGCGTGGGGGGGGGGGGGGGGGGGGGGAAGAAGAAGGGATGAAGTACTTTTTCTAACTTTGTCGGTGCCTTTGTGGTGACTGCAACGAATGTCACTACACCTAGTGAGGTGACAATAAAGTATCATCATGATACTTGTGGTGATGGTGGTGGTGGAGTGAGGCTGGGAGTAAGGGGCTCCGCAGTCAGTAAAAACAAATCTGGACTACAGGCCACTAAAACGTCTCAATAATCAACAACAAAAAAATCCACACGTGATTTTATTGCCTCAGTTTATGGCCATCAGCGTCTGGAACACAAGTGCTTCGGAAGAGATTGAGTGAGACCCATTAAGGGTGAGAAGAATCACACCATCCAGCTCAAAATGTGCATGTCCCTTGTTACAGAAATAAAGAACAAGCGGCGAGCAGCGCTGTAATGTCCAAATGGTAGTTAGCACCAGTAGTTGTTGATAGGTTAATTAGTATTTTTATTCCACCTCCTGACTGCCAACAATGTGCGAGGGAGAGAATCTGGTCGCTAAAGACCCCAATGATATACGATGTCGTTTATTGAAACACGGAAAGTATCCACGTGTTACAAACAGCAGTAAAATCTACACCCATCTATTTTAGTGTGAAAGGCACGTTTTAATGACTTATTTCCAGCACATCAATAAATTACCATTGGCAGCATCACCCTGCTCTAATTTACACGTTATATAATGAATAAAATAGTCAAAACCACACGTGGAGAGGCAAGGAGAGGAGCTGAGTTACCATTCCCCCTTCTTTCAAATCGCACAGACAAGTCTATCATCCAACCCTTGGGTCGTTTGACCTGCCTTCAGTAGTTCTAATCTCAAACGGGGGCTGGATTTAAGTGGAGGGCCCGTGTATAATCTCTATTGAAACATTACTGTAGGACACAAACTGCTTACAGACCCTACTTATTAAAGCCGACTCTGCTTCCCCGTCCCCAATGCAATCAGCGACCACTGGGGAGAGAGTGTAAACAAAGAAATGGTTTAACGCCTTTCATTCTCAATAGCGCCAATGAGCCACGATTTCCTTTTAGTTCTTTGACAAGATCTCAGGTGGAATTACATGGATTAAAGGGGGGTAGCAAATGAGGCTAGTGTATAAATTGAGTCGGGGAGGGGGGGGTGGGAGAGAACCCTGCATGTTCCGAGTGTGGAAATGAGATGCACATTTAAATCTCATCCATCCACCGCCTGTGGCCACAACCGTGTACCTGCCTGCTTAGCCCAAGGATTAATTAATTGAGGCTTCAGGAGACTATTGGAAGAGCATTATTGCATTTGATACTCTACATCTGTGATTTAAAGCTCTTTTCAGTCCCCTGTCCACAAGGGAGGATTCTTAACAAGGAAATTAGCATTCAGCTTAGAGTGTGGCACTGGATCAGTGAACGGATAGAAATATTAATGATGCATGTGCACCAGCCAGTCCATAAATCCTGACCCCCTTCCCAGCTCAACTACTCTAACCACATAGCCCCAGGGAGATAGACACAGGGGGCAATTCCTAATACATATAATGATTTTAAAAAGAAACTGTTAGATAAGCACACACACACACACGTAATATATTTGTATATGCTAAACAACATATATAAGAATCCAGGTTTGGTTTAGTTTAGAGACACGGTGCTGAAACAGGCCCTTTGGCCCACCGACCAGAGACCATCGTCGTACACTCACACTATCCTACACACACTAGGGGCAATTTACAATTACACCAAGCCATTTAGCCCACAAACCTGTAAGTTTTTGGGGTGCGGGAGGAAACTGGAGCACCCGGAGAAAACCCACGCAGTCACGGGGAGAACGTACATACTCCATACAGACGGCACCAGTAGTCAGGATTGAACCCGGGTCTCTGGCGCTGTAAAGCAGCAACTCTACCGCTGTGCCACTGTGCTGTCCTAGTGTGGTTTACCCCCAAGCTGTAAAGGGAAGTCTTACAGGGGGAGATCCCAGTATTCACATCACACTAGGAACTGGACCAGTAATACTGCCAAATGTCTCTCAAGAAGCTAATAATATTGTTTTAAAAAATTCAGAAGGCATTAGAACACATTTTGTTCTTTCTAAAAGGGCGGCACCGGAGAACCAGGTTCGACCCTGACTACGGGTGCTGTCTGTACGGAGTTTGTACGTTCTCCCCGTGACAGCGTGGGTTTTCTCCAAGATCTTCGGTTTCCTCCGACACTGCAAAGATGTACTGGTTTGTCATTTAATTGGCTTGGTATAAGTGTAAATTGTTCCTAGCGTGGGTAGTGTTAAGTATGTGGGGATCACTGGTCGGTGTGGACTTGATGGAATGTTGGAGGAAACCGGAGCACCTGGAGAAAACCCACGCAGTCATGGGGTGAAAATACAAATTCCGTACAGACAGCACCAATAGTCAGGATCGAACCTGGGTCTCTGCTGCTGTAAGGCAGCAACTCTAGCTCTGCGCCACCGTGCATTTGTTCAATATTAGTTGACACCTCGCTGGGTCATCAGTGAATCAGATGAACGAACTGGGCATCAAACTTTATATTGGTATTTAATTCATGGCCATCATGCACTATTATTCAGATTTGTCTATTTAATCCTCTGTTTCTGAAATTTTTCACACACAGAAATTTAGCCAAGTAACCAAAATTAACCATGATATCCACATCACTGTGTGGTAACATTTTAATCGACCACCAGGTATTTCAAAGTTTCGACTTGGATTCATTGCGGGATAAAGTTGACTATATTCAGAGAAGATCAGGAAGGAATACAGGACTGCAATCAGAGTTAATGCCCAGACCCAATTACTTAGACACTGGGCGTCACCGTGGCGCAGTGGTAGAGTTGATGCCTTACAGCGCTTGCAGCGCCGGAGACCCGGGTTCAATCCCGACCAAGGGTGGTGTCTGTAGAAGTTTGTACGTTCTCCCCATGACCGCGCGGGTTTTCTCCGAGATTCTCAGTTTCCTCCCGCACTCCAAAGACGTACAGGTTGTAGGTTAATTGGCTGGTATAGGGTGTAAATTCTCCCTAGTGTGTGTAGGATAGTGTTAACACATGGGGATTGCTGGTCGGTGCGGACTCGGTGGGCCGAAGGGCCTGTTTCCGCACTGTATCTCTAAAACCCTAAAACTAAAAAGAGAATGCAGATGCTAGAATTTTGAGCAAAACACAAAGTGCTGGAGAAACTTAGCGGGTCATGCAGCATCTGTGGAGGGAATTGGACAGATGATGTTTTGGGTCTGAACGAGTGTCGTGACCCGAGCCATTGCCTGTCCATTCACTCCACAGATGGTGCCTGACCCGTTGAGCCTCCAGCACTTTGTGTTTTTAGCAATTAATAAGATGTAATTTTCAGTAAACTGAGTAATATCCCAGCACGTGAAGGAAGACTGAACACAATTGTTTGGGATTTAGGATTGAAAGGGATGAGGTCAAAACCTTGGCCTCTACCACTTCCTTTGGCAGCTTGTGCCAGAGATGCACCACAGAAAGCATTTTATCAGGATGCATCACAGCACGGTTTGGGAACAGCTCCGCCCAAAACCGCAAGAAATTGCACGAATTATGGACACAACCCAGACCATCACACAAACCAACCTCCTTTCCATTGACTCCATTTATACCTCACGCTGCCTCGGCAAGGCCAGCAGCATAATCAAGGATGACTCTCACCCTGGTCACTCCCTCTTCTCCCCTCACCTAGGGCAAAAGGAAAAGTGTGAAAATGCACACCTCCAGATTCAGGGACAGTTCCATCCCAGCTGATATCAGGCAACTGAATCATCCTACCACAACCAGCGAGCAGTCCTGAACTACTATCTCCCTCATTGGTGACCCTCGGACTGTCTTCGATCAGATTTTGCTGGCTTTACCTTGCACTAAACATTATTCCCATATCACTGTGAGTGGCTCGATTGTAATCATGTATTGTCTTTCTGCTGACTGGTTAGCACACTACAAAAGCTTTTCACTGTACCTCGGTACACGTGACAATAAACTAAACTAAACTGAACTGTTCCACATACCCCTCGCCTTCTGTGCTCCCCTGTGCAGTGTGTTCTTCCCGGTAACATTGTTGTGAATCATTTCTGTATCATTTGCAGATTAATAATATTATAGCTAGATGACCAGAACTCCACACACTACTCCAAGTGTGGTCTCGTCAATGTCTTGTGCATTCGTAACACAATATCCCAACTCTTCTACTTGAATGCCATGATCAGTGAAGGCAAACCTGTCAGATGTATTTGTATAGTTTAGTTTAGTTTAGTTTAGTTTAGTTTAGAGATTCAGCGCGGAAACAAGCCCTTCGGCCCACCGTGTCCGCACCCACCAGCGAGTTGCCCCTCAAGGTCCTCTCACCATTCCCCCTCTGACCTTCAACTCATTTCCTCCGGTCTAGATCTATTCGCCTCATGATCTTCCACAGCCTCCACCACAGCCCTCAGCCTCCGGTGCTCGAAGGATTAAAGTCATTGCAATGAGCAAGAATAACTGTTGCAGATGGGCTGAAGTTCATGCGGAAATTCTGCCAAAATATAAGCTTTATCGAGCCCATTGATGTAACTTTAATACATCTGATAGTTTTTTTTAAAATTTCTTCTAAAAACTGGATGATATATACCCCATTGATTTCTCTTGACACTGTATTTACAGAAACAGCCCGCCGGGGATATTTCAGGGATACAGAGCAGAAATGGGTCAGTCTGCCCTCCGAGGCTGCCTCGACCAGCGACCACCCCGGACACAAACCTACACACTCTAGCAACAATTTAACAACTTACCAAAGCCAATTAACCTACAAACCCGCACATCTCTGGAGTGTGGGAGCAGAAACAGAACCAGAGCAGAAAGAGAAAACCCACACAGTCACAGGAAGAACGTGCAAACTCCGTACAGACAGCACCCATAGTCATGATCGAACCATGGCGCTGTAAGACAGCAACTCTAGAAACATAGAAACATAGAAAATAGGTGCTGGAGGAGGCCATTCGGCCCTTCGAGCCAGCACCGCCAATCATTGTGATCATGGCTGATCGTCCCCTATCAATAATCCGTGCTTGCCTTCTCCCCATATCCCTTGATCCACTAGCCCCTAGAGCTCTATCTAACTCTCTCTTAAATCCATCCAGTGACTTGGCCTCCACTGCCCTCCGTGGCAGGGAATTCCATAAATTCACAACTCTCTGGGTGAAAACGTTTTTTCTCACCTCAGTCTTAAATGGCCTCCCCTTTATTCTAAGACTGTGGCCCCTGGTTCTGGACTCGCCCAACATTGGGAACATTTTTTCTGCATCTAGCTTGTCCAGTCCTTTTATAATTTTATATGTTTCTATAAGATCTCCCCTCATCCTTCTAAACTCCAGTGAATACAAGCCTAGTCTTTTCAATCTTTCCTCATATGACAGTCTCGCCATCCCAGGGATCAATCACTTGAACCTACGCTGCACTGCCTCAATCACAAGGATGTCCTTCCTCAAATTAGGAGACCAAAACTGGACACAATACCGCTCCCTTTAGGAGGGCACATCATCCGAGGACGTACACACCATTGAGGATAACTGGGGATCCTGTGGATAGGGTGAGCTGTTTTAAATATCTGGGAGTCAAACATCTCTGAGGATATGACATGGGCATCACACGCCGCAGCACTCGTGAGTAAGGCAAGGCAGCGCCTTTACCACCTCAGGCAATTGAGGAAATCCAGAGTGTCTCCGAGGATCCTCCAGTGCTTCTACGCAGCGGTGGTGGAAAGCATCTTGTCCGGAAATATTACCATCTGGTTTGGGGATTGCTCTGCCCAGGACAAGAAGGCTCTGCAGAGAGTAGTGTGTTCGGCCGAAAGCACTATGGGAACTTCACTCGCCTCCCTGCAGGAACTATACATCAGGAGGTGCAACTCCAGAGCCAATAAGATCATGGGAGACCCCTTCCACCCCTGCAACGGACTGTTCCAGCTGCTACGGTCGGGCAAACGCCTCCGTTGCCATGCGGTGAGAACGGAGAGGTTGAGAAGGAGTTTCTTCCCAGAGGCCATTAGGACTGTAAACTCCTATCTCACCAGGGACTAACTTTACTGCACCTTTTTCCTTCCGCCCACAATATTTAATATGCAAAAGAATATGTGATTCTGTTTGTAGTTTGTTTGGTTGGTAGTTTGTTTGTTTGTCTTTTTGCACAAAGTCCGCGAGCATTGCCACTTTTCATTTCACTGCACATCTCGTAAGTGTATGTGACGAATAAACTTGACTTGACTTGACTCTGGAGTGATCAGTGGGGTATGAGGAAGTACTGCCTGCCTCTGCACATTGTATCTATGTGCAGATGGAGCTCAGATGGAGCCCATTAATTAATAGCACAACACTGTGCTCCGTGCTCTATGCAGTGGAGCCACCTTCCCATCATCAATTTAAAATATTCTGCAAAGGATTGCTTTCAAACAGTGAGCAGAAAATTAAGTGTGCTTGAGCAATTAATTGAGATATTAATGTAATTACCACCCCCACCCCCGCTCGCCCTTACAGTAGCGCAGTGACATAACGAAACAAAACTCAGGCAGTAGTATTTAACATACTGTTGGCTGCACAAAGGAACATGACTCCAGTCTTGCAAACACTGATGAGCTATGAAACTACATCTATCAGTTAAGAACCTGCTAAGTACATTTCTTTGATGAATGTTGAAGCACATTATAAAGATATTGGGGCGGCACGACGGCCCAGCGGTAGAGTTGCTGCCTTACAACAGACAATAGACAATAGGTGCAGGAGTAGGCCATTTGGCCCTTCGAGCCAGCACCGCCATTCAATGGCTGATCATCCACAATCAGTACCCCGTTCCTGCCTTCTCCCCATATCCCCTGAATCCACTATCTTTAAGAGCCCTGTCTAGCTCTCTCTTGAAAGCATCCAGAGAACCTGCCTCTGAGGCAGAGAATTCCACACACTCACCACTCTCTGTGAGAAAAAGTGTTTCCTCGTCTCCGTTCTAAATGGCTTACCCCTTATTCTTAAACTGTGGCCCCTGGTTCTGGACTCCCCCAACATCGGGAACATGTTTCCTGCCTCTAGTGTGTCCAAGCCCTTAATAATCTTATATGTTTCGATGAGATGCCCTCTCATCCTTCTAAACTCTTTGATGAACTATTTTTTAAAACTGTCAGCGGGACATCAACCGCCTCAGCTTCTCACTCCGTAACAACCCAGATTGGGTTATCAAACCCGCCGACAAGGGAGATGCCGTGGTAGTCTGGCGCGCCGATCTCTACAAAGCTGAGGCCACGCGCCAACTCTCGGACACCTCCTCCTACTTACCCCTGGACAATGACCCCACTGACGAGCACCAGGCCACCATCTCTAGCACCATCACTGATTTCATTAACTCCGGCTCCCTGCCCTCCCAAACCTCCAACATCATCATCGTTCCCCAGCCCCGCACGGCCCGATTTTACCTTCTCCCCAAAATCCACAAACCTGACTGTCCTGGTAGACCCATTGTCTCTGCCTGTTCGTGCCCCACCGAACTTATTTCCACATACCTCGACTCCTTCCTCTCCCCCCTGGTTAAATCCCTCCCTACCTATGTTCAAGACACCTCAGACATTCTCTGTCGTCTCCGCGCATTCCACTCTCTAGGCCTCCATCCCCTCATCTTCACCATGGGCGTCCAGTCACTCTACACCTCCATCCCCCACCAGGAGGGTCTCAAAGCCCTCTGGTTCTTCCTCGACCGGAGAACTAACCAATTCCCGTCTACAGATACTATCCTCCGCCTAGCGGAGCTGGTCCTTACCCTTAACAACTTTTCGTTTGACTTCTCCCAGTTCCTCAAATACAAGGCGTAGCTATGGGCACGCGCATGGGCCCCAGCTATGCCTGCCTATTTGTCGGTTACGTCGAGCAATCCTTGTTCAATACATACTAGGGCCCCATCCCCGACCTCTACCTCCGCTACATCGACGACTGCTTTGGTGCCACCTCCTGCACCCACACACAACTGACTGACTTCATCCACTTCACCACTAACTTCCATCCGGCACTCAAATACACCTGGACCATTTCTGACACTTCCCTACCATTCCTTGACCTCACTATCTCCATCGCAGGTGATAGACTTCTGACCGACATCCACTATAAACCCACTGACTCCCATGGCTATCTGGACTACACTTCTTCCCACCCTGCTTCCTGTAAGGACTCCATCCCCTACTCCCAATTCCTCCGTCTACGCCGCATCTGCTCCCAGGATGAGGTGTTCCACACCCCGGGCATCGGAGGTGTCCTCATTCTTCAGGAAACGGGGGTTCCCCTCCCCTACTATAGATGAGGCTCTCACCAGGGTCTCTTCCATACCCCACAACACTGCTCTCTCTCCCCATCCCCCCACTCGTAACAAGGGCAGAGTCCCCCTAGTCCTCACCTTCCACCCCACTAGTCCTCTCAATCAACAAATAATCCTCCGTCATTTTCGCCACCTTGATCCCACCACTCGCCACATCTTCCCATCCCCCCCTCTGTCTGCTTTCCGCAGAGACCGCTCCCTCCGTAACTCCCTGGTCAATTCTTCCCTTCCCACCCGCACCACCCCCTCCCCGGGCACTTTCCCTTGCAGCCGCAAGAGATGCTACACATGTCGCTTTACCTCCCCCCTCGACTCCATTCAAGGACCCAAGCAGTTGTTCCAGGTGCGACAGAGGTTCACCTGCACCTCCTCCAACCTCATCTATTGCATCCGCTGCTCTAGATGTCAGCTGATCTACATCGGTGAGACCAAGCGTAGGTTGGGCGATCGTTTCGCCGAACACCTCTGCTCGGTCCGCAATAACCAACCTGACCTCCCGGTGGCTCAGCACTTCAACTCCCCCTCCCATTCCGAATCCGACCTTTCTGTCCTGGGCCTCCTCCATGGCCAGAGTGAGCACCACCGGAAATTGGAGGAGCAGCACCTCATATTCCGCTTGGGCAGTCTGCACCCCAGCGGCATGAATATTGACTTCTCCAATTTCCGGTAGCCCTTGCTGTCTCCTCCCCTTCTCAGCTCTCCCTCAGCCCTCTGGCTCCTCCTCTCCCTTTCTTCTTCACGCACCCCCTCCCCCCTCCACACCCCCACTCCACCCTACATCAGTCTGAAGAAGGGTTTAGGCCCGAAACGTTGCCTGTATCCTTCGTCCATAGATGCTGCCGCACCCGCTGAGTTTCTCCAGCACTTTTGTCTAGTTTCTAAACTCCAGAGTGTACAAGCCCAGCCACTCCATTCTCTCAGCATATGACAGTCCTGCCATTGCGGGAATTAACTTTGTAAACCTACACTACACTCCCTCAATAGCAAGAATGTCCTTCCTTAAATTAGGGGACCAAAACTGCACACAATACTCCAGGTGTGGTCTCACTAGGGCCTGCCTTTCTTCACTGCCTGCTGTACCTGCATGCTTACTTTCATTGACTGATGAACAAGGATCCCCAGATCCCGTTGTGCTTCCCCTTTTCCCAACTTGACACCATTTAGATAGCAATCTGCCTTCCTGTTTTTTATACCAAAGTGGATAACCTCACATTTATCCACATTAAACTTCATTTGCCATGCATCTGCCCACTCACCCAACCTGTCCAAGTCACCCTGCATTCTCATAGCATCCTCCTCACAGTTCACACTGCCGCCCAGCTTTGTGTCATCAGCAAATTTGCTAATGTTACTTTGATTCCCTTCATCTAAATATTGATGTATATCGTAAATAGCTGCGGTCTCAGCACCGAGCATTGCGGTACCCCACTAGTCACTGCCTGCCATTCTGAAAGGGACCCGTTAATCCCTACTGTTTGTTTCCTGTCTGCCAACCAATTTTCTATCCATGTCAGTACTCTACCCACAATACCATGTGGTCTAATCTCCTATGTGGGACCTTATCACGGGATCACGGAGACATGGCTCCAGGGTGACCAAGGCTGGGAGCTGAACATCCAGGGATATTCAATATTCAGGAGGGATAGACAGAAAGGAAAAGGAGGTGGGGTAGCGTTACTGATTAGAGAGGGGATTAATGCAATGAAAAGGAAGGACATTAGTTTGGAGGATGTGGAATCGGTATGGGTAGAGCTGCAAAACACTAAGGGGCAGAAAACGCTGGTGGGTGTTGTGTACAGGCCACCTAACAGTAGTAGTGAAGTTGGAGATGGTATCAAACAGGAAATTAGAAATGCGTGCGACAAACGCAAAACGGTTATAATGGGTGACATCAATCTACATATAGATTGGGTGAATCAAATTGGCAGGGGTGCTGAGGAAGAGGATTTCTTGGAATGTATGCGGGATAGTTATCTAAATCAACATGTAGAGGAACCAACGAGAGAGCAGGCTATTTTAGACTGGGTATTGAGTAATGAGGAAGGGTTAGTTAGCAATCTTGTTGTACGTGCCCCCTTGGGCAAGAGTGACCATAATATGGTTGAGTTCTTCATTAGGATGGAGAGTGACATTGTTAATTCAGAAACAATGGTTCTGAACTTAAAGAAAGGTAACTTTGAGGGTATGAGACGTGAATTGGCCAAGATTGACCGGCAATTAATTCTAAAAGGGTTGACGGTGGATATGCAATGGAAGACATTTAAAGACTGCATGGATGAACTACAAAAATTGTTCATCCCAGTTTGGCAAAAGAATAAATCAGGGAAGGTAGTACATCCGTGGATAACAAGGGAAATCAGGGATAGTATCAAAGCGAAGGATGATGCGTACAAATTAGCCAGAAAAAGCAGCATACCAGAGGACTGGGAGAAATTCAAAGACCAGCAGAGGAGGACAAAGGGCTTAATTAGGAAAGGAAAAATAGATTATGAAAGAAAACTGGCAGGGAACATAAAAACTGACTGCAAAAGTTTTTATAGATATGTGAAAAGAAAGAGATTAGTTAAAACAAATGTAGGTCCCTTGCAGTCAGAAACAGGTGAGTTGATCATGGGGAACAAGGATATGGCGGACCAATTGAATAACTACTTTGGTTCCGTCTTCACTAAGGAAGACATAAATAATTTGCCGGAAATAGCAGGGGACCGCGGGTCAAAGGAGTTGGAGGAATTGAGTGAAATCCAGGTTAGCCGGGAAGTGGTGTTGGGTAAATTGAATGGATTAAAGGCCGATAAATCCCCAGGGCCAGATAGGCTGCATCCCAGAGTACTTAAGGAAGTAGCTCCAGAAATAGTGGATGCATTAGTAATAATCTTTCAAAACTCTTTAGATTCTGGAGTAGTTCCTGAAGATTGGCGGGTAGCAAACGTAACCCCACTTTTTAAGGGAGGGAGAGAGAAAATGGGGAATTACAGACCAGTTAGTCTAACATCGGTAGTGGGGAAACTGCTAGAGTCAGTTATTAAAGATGGGATAGCAGCACATTTGGAAAGTGGTGAAATCATTGGCCAAAGTCAGCATGGATTTACGAAAGGTAAATCATGTCTGACAAATCTTATAGAATTTTTCGAGGATGTAACTAGTAGCGTGGATAGGGGAGAACCAGTGGATGTGGTGTATCTGGACTTCCAGAAGGCTTTCGACAAGGTCCCACATAAGAGATTAGTATACAAACTTAAAGCACAAGGCATTGGGGGTTCAATATTGATGTGGATAGAGAACTGGCTGGCAAACAGGAAGCAAAGAGTAGGAGTAAACGGGTCCTTTTCACAATGGCAGGCAGTGACTAGTGGGGTACCCCAAGGCTCAGTACTGGGACCCCAGCTATTTACAATATATATTAATGATCTGGATGAGGGAATTGAAGGCAATATCTCCAAGTTTGCGGATGACACTAAGCTGGGGGGCAGTGTTAGCTGTGAGGAGGATGCTAGGAGACTGCAGGGTGACTTGGATAGGCTGGGTGAGTGGGCAAATGTTTGGCAGATGCAGTATAATGTGGATAAATGTGAGGTTATCCATTTTGGTGGCAAAAACAGGAAAGCAGACTATTATCTGAATGGTGGCCGATTGGGAAAGGGGGAGATGCAGCGAGACCTGGGTGTCATGGTACACCAGTCATTGAAGGTAGGCATGCAGGTGCAGCAGGCAGTAAAGAAAGCGAATGGTATGTTAGCTTTCATTGCAAAAGGATTTGAGTATAGGAGCAGAGAGGTTCTACTGCAGTTGTACAGGGTCTTGGTGAGACCACACCTGGAGTATTGCGTACAGTTTTGGTCTCCAAACCTGAGGAAGGACATTATTGCCATAGAGGGAGTGCAGAGACGGTTCACCAGACTGATTCCTGGGATGTCAGGACTGTCTTATGAAGAAAGACTGGATAGACTTGGTTTATACTCTCTAGAATTTAGAAGATTGAGAGGGGATCTTATAGAAACTTACAAAATTCTTAAGGGGTTGGACAGGCTAGATGCAGGAAGATTGTTCCCGATGTTAGGGAAGTCCAGGACAAGGGGTCACAGCTTAAGGATAAAGGGGAAATCCTTTAAAACCGAGATGAGAAGAACTTTTTTCACGCAGAGAGTGGTGAATCTCTGGAACTCTCTGCCACAGAGGGTAGTTGAGGCCAGTTCATTGGCTATATTTAAGAGGGAGTTAGATGTGGCCCTTGTGGCTAAGGGGATCAGGGGGTATGGAGAGAAGGCAGGTACGGGATACTGAGTTGGATGATCAGCCATGATCATATTGAATGGCGGTGCAGGCTCGAAGGGCCGAATGGCCTACTCCTGCACCTAATTTCTATGTTTCTATGTTTCTATGTTTATCAAATGCTTTCTGAAAGTCCAGATACACTACATCCACTGGCTCTCCCTTGTCCATTTTTCTAGTTACATCCTCAAAAAATTCCAGAAGATTAGTCAAGCATGATTTCCCCTTCGTAAATCCCTGCTGGCTCGGACCAATCCTGTTACTGCTATGCAAATATGCCGCTATCTCATCTTTTATAATTGACTCCAGCATCTTCCCCACCACCGATGTCAGGCTAACTGGTCTATAATTCCCCGTTTTCTCTCTCCCGCCTTTCTTAAAAAGTGGGATAACATTAGCTACCCTCCAGTCCACAGAAACTGATCCTGAGTCTATAGAACATTGGAAAATTATCACCAATGCATCCACGATTTCTACAGCCACTTCCTTAAGTACCCTGGGATGCAGACCATCAGGCCCTGGGGATTTATCAGCCTTCAGTCCCATCAGTCTATCCAACACCATTTCCTGCCTTATGTGGATTTCCTTCAGTTCCTCCGTCACCCCAGATCCTCTGGCCACTACTATATCAGGAAGATTGTTTGTGTCCTCCTTAGTGAAGATGGATCCAAAGTACCTGTTCATCTCATCTGCCATTTCCTTGTTCCCCATAATAAATTCACCTTTTTCAGTCTTCAAGGGCCCAACTTTGGTCTTAACTAATTTTTTCCTCTTCACATACCTAAAGAAGCTTTTACTATCCTGCTTTATATTCTTGGCTAGCTTACCTTCGTACCTCATCTTTTCTCCCCGTATTGTCTTTTTAGTTATCTTCTGTTGCTCTTTAAACATTGCCGCTCATCTTTGCTACTCTGTTATTTTTATACTGTCCCTGACGTTCCTTGTCAGCCACGGTCGCCCCTTACTCCCCTTGGAATCTTTCTTCCTCTTTGGAATGAACTGATCCTGCACCTTCTGTATTATTCCCAGAAATACCTGCCATTGTTGTTCCACTGTCATCCCTGCTAGGGTATCTTTCCAGTCAACTTTGGCCAGCTCCTCCCTCATGGCTCCATAGTCCCCTTACAGCGCCAGAGATCCGGGTTCGATCCGTACTACGGGTGCTGTCTGTACGGAGTTTGTACGTTCTCCTCGTGATCTGCGTGGATTTTCTCTGAGATCTTCGGTATCCTCCCACCCTCCAAGCACGTACAGGTTTGTAGGTCAGTTGGATCGGTGTCATTGTAAACTGTCCCCAGTGTGTGTGGGATAGTATTAGTGTGCAGGGATCGCCGGTCGGCATGGACTCGGCACCAGAGATGTCAGCATGTTTGCAAGGAAGGATAGCACGAACTGTCAGGGATACTCTCTGAAAAGAGGGAGTCATTTACAAAGTGTTATTAGTATTCATTAATCAGTTGACAGTGAATACATTAATAATATAATGTTGCAGAACAGTTGCAGAAATCTCCAGTCTTGTGGCCATTGGTGATCATACACAACTCACACACATAGTAAAGTCCTACTTACTATTCGTCATTTGTTCATCAGTTATAGGAGTCATTCGGCCCATCAACTTTACTCTGTCATTCAATTATGGCTGATCTATTTTTCCCTCTCAACCGCATTCTCAGATTCAGATTCAGATTCAGATTCAGATTCAATTTTAATTTTAATTGTCATTGTCAGTACAGTACAGAGACAACGAAATGCATTTAGCATCTCCCTGGAAGAGCGACATAGCAAACGATTTGAATAAATAATAATAAGTGTCCGGGGGGGGGTGGTGGTGATTGGCAGTCACCGAGGTACGTTGTTGAGTAGAGTGACAGCCGCCGGAAAGAAGCTGTTCCTCGACCTGCTGGTTCGGCAACGGAGAGACCTGTAGCGCCTCCCGGATGTTAGGAGGGTAAACAGTCCATGGTTGGGGTGAGAGCAGTCCTTGGCGATGCTGAGCGCCCTCCGCAGACAGCGCTTGCTTTGGACAGACTCAATGGAGGGGAGCGAGGAACCGGTGATGCGTTGGGCAATTTTCACCACCCTCTGCAATGCCTTCCGGTCGGAGACAGAGCAGTTGCCATACCATACTGTGATGCAGTTGGTAAGGATGCTCTCGATGGTGCAGCGGTAGAAGTTCACCAGGATCTGAGGAGACAGATGGACCTTCTTCAGTCTCCTCAGGAAGAAGAGACGTTGATGAGCCTTCTTGATCAGAGTAGTGGTATTGTGGGTCCAAGAGAGGTCATCGGAGATGTTGACTCCCAGGAACCTGAAGCTAGAAACACGTTCCACCTCCGTCCCATTAATGTGGATCGGGGTGTGCGTGCCGCCTCTGGACTTCCTGAAGTCTACAATGAGCTCCTTGGTCTTCTTGGAGTTAAGGGCCAGGTTGTTGTCAGCGCACCATGCTGCTAAGTGCTGGACCTCCTCCCTGTAGGCCAGCTCATCGTTGTTGCTGATGAGGCCAATCACCGTTGTATCATCTGCATACTTGATGATGGTGTCATCTGCCTTCTCCTGCCTTCTCCCCATGACCCCTGGCACCCTTATAGTCAAGAATCCGTCTTAAAGATATCCATTGACTTGGTTTCCACAGCATTCTGTGGCAATGAATTCCACAGATTCACCACCCTCTGGCTAAAGAACTTCCTTCTCATCTGCTTTCTAAAGGTATGTTCTTTCATTCTGCGGCTGTATGCTCTGGTCCTAGACTCTCTCGTTAGTAGAAACATCCTCTACACATCACTTGAAGTCCTCCTTCATCCTTCTCAACTCCAGCGAGTACAGGCCCAGTGCCATCAAACGCTCATCATATGTTAATAGAATCATTCCTGGGATCATTCTTGTAAACCTCCTCTGGACCCTCTCCAGAGCGAACACATCCTTCCTCAGATATGGGGCCCAAAACTGTTCCAAATGCGGTCTGACCAGTGCCTTATAAAGCCCAGCATTACATCCCTGTAATGGTCTTCCCCATGCGCAGTTGGATAAAGCTGTTTTGATAGCCATAAAACATATTATGATATGATGACAGTTAAGCCCAATGGTAGGTACACAAAAATACTGGGAAAACTCAGCGGGTGCAGCAGCATCGATGGAGCGAAGGAATTAGGCAACGTTTCGGGCCGAAACCCTTCTTCAGGTCTTAAACACTAAGACCAATGGTAGTCTGGCGGACGTGGGGAATGGGCCAGTGGGAGAGGGACTGGGGGATTGCCTCCAGCTCCTGCAATGTCGGCTGCAGGAGGCAGTGGTGGTTGGTCAGGCAAAGAGAGCAACGTTGGGTCATGGGCCTGTAGCAGCGTGGGGATTAACTGGGTTTTACATGGATCGGGGGCGCTCCAGTACTTACAGCAGGTGGACCCCACTTTGGACTGTTTCTATGTAAACGGCACCAAAATAAGGCATGGGTTGTGCAAAATAATGTCACTGTGCTGTGCATACATTACAATAACGACCCGGGGGTGGCACAGTGGCGTAGTGGTAGAGTCACTGCCTTACAAAACCCAGGTTCCATCCTGACTACGGGCGCTGTCTGTACAGAGTTTGGAAGTTTTCCCTGTGACTGAATGGCTTTTCCCCGGGCGCTCTGGTTTCCTCCCACACTCCAACGACTACAGGTTTGCAAGTTAAAAATTGTAAATTTCCCCCAGTGTGTCGCTATAATTTGGTCGCCAAATTATAGGAAGGATGTCAACAAAATAGAGAGAGTACAGAGGAGATTTACTAGAATGTTGCCTGGGTTTCAACAACTAAGTTACAGAGATAGGTTGAATAAGTTAGGTCTTTATTGTCTGGAGCGCAGAAGGTTAAGGGGGAACCTGATAGAGGTCTTTAAAATGATGAGAGCGATAGACAGAGTTGATGTGGACAAGCTTTTCCCTTTGAGAATAGGGAAGATTCAAACAAGTGGACATGACTTCAGAATTAAGGGACAGAAGTTTAGGGGTAATATGAGGGGGAACGTCTTTACGCAGAGAGTGGTAGCGGTGTGGAATGAGCTCCCAGTGGAAGTGGTGGAGGCAGGTTCATTGGTATCATTTAAAAATAAATTGGATAGGCATATAGATGAGAAGGGAATGGAGGGTTATGGTATGAGTGCAGGCAGGTGGGACTAAGGGGAAAAAATTTGTTCGGCACGGACTTGTAGGGCCGAGATGGCCTGTTTCCGTGCTGTAATTGTTATATGGTTATATGGTTATATGGTGTGTAGGATACTGTTAGTGTACAGGGGTCGCTGGTTGGCACGGGCTCGGTGGGCTGAAGGGTCCGTTTCTGATCTGTATCTCTAAACTAAACTAAAAACTAAATTAAACCATTGAACCATTAAAAGCTTATTTTATACTGTGGTTGATTGGGTAATTATTTTTTATAACTGTGTTTATAGTGTTTATTTTATGCTGCATGTAACCATCTGGATTTCAGGTTTGTTCTCAAATGTTTTCCTTGTTACAGGTAAAGGAATGAAAAATGAATAGAAATTAATGAACTGCAAGAGGAAGGATTTGAACTGTCAGCTCTGGTCGGTGGACATTTCCTACCTGGAGACTTAATTTGGTTAATGAGTCCGAACATCACCACCACTTGGAGCCACTATCGTCCAACATTCAATGTTGTTGGTCATAACTAATCATTTAAAACCTCCTGTTGAAATTGTTGGTGATTTTACAGCAATGGACATAGAAACATAGAAACATGGAAAATATGTGCAGGAGTAGGCCATTCGGCCCTTCGAGCCTGCACCGCCATTCAATATGATCATGGCTGATCATCCAACTCAGTATCCTGTACCTGCCTTCTCTCCATACCCCCTGATCCCTTTAGCCTCAAGGGCCACATCTAACTCCCTCTTAAATATAGCCAATTTGGCCTCAACTACTTTCTGTGGCAGAGAATTCCAGAGATTCACCACTCTCTGTGTGAAAAATGTTTTTCTCATCTCAGTCCTAAAAGATTTCCCCTTTATCCTTAAACTGTGACCCCTTGTTCTGGACTTCCCCAACATCGGGAACAATCTTCCTTCATCTAGCCTGTCCAACCCTTTAAGAATTTTTAAAGTTTCTATAAGATCCCCCCTCAATCTTCTAAATTCTAGTCCGAGTCTATCCAGTCTTTCTTCATATGAAAGTCCTGACATCCCAGGAATCAGTCTGGTGAACCTTCCCTGTACTCCCTCTATGGCAAGAATGTCCTTCGCCATTCGACATATCGCCATTAGCAAACACCTACCACAATCAAAAGGACACAAAGTGCTGGAGTAATTCAGCGGGACAGGCAGCATCTCTGGAGGGAAGGAATGGATTCATGTCGAGACCTTTCTTCAGTGATGCTGCCTGACCTGCTGAGTTACTCCAGCACTTTGTGTCCTTTAGTGTATTAACCGGCATTTACAATTCCTTGTTGCTACCACAACCATAGGATGTGGGTACGATTTGCATTTATCACACGCCATCCTTAATTAGCGAGTTCGGTATTCCGACTGAGCATGCCCAGGACATAGGTCACTCGCCATAAACATTGTTGGTAGCTAAGCAGCTGAACCTTTGTTTCATCCGTATTTTCCAGCTTTGATTCTTCTAGGCAAGAAAATACAGCTTTCAAACTATGAATTTGTGTATTTATTGTTCCTTTGTACAAAGCTACAATGATGTTGTCGTTTTTATTGCTTTATGCTTTGGTGAGTGAGCGAGGGTGCAGACGTGCGTTTCGTCTGTGGTCGGGGTCGGGCCCGGGTCTCCGTCGCTGCGGGCGCTGTTGAGTTGTCGCCGTCTCCATCCACTCCCGGGTGTCCCGTCCCTGCTCGGGGATGGCCGGAGATGTCCGGGGTAGCCCTGGGTTGGTGGGGGCGTCGGTGGCCCCAGACTTGTAGCCGGTGCGGTGTCGGGTCGCTGGCTCCGGCCTGGATCTGCTCCGGCTCCCGGGGGTCCAGGGACCAACGGCTGTGCCTCTCGCCTTGTCCAGTGGCTGTCGTTTGGCCCCCTCAGTGCCGGTGTGGGCCGAGCGCTGGTCATCGGCGGGGATGCGCACTAGGTGCTACGGCGGCTCAGCGGGTCAGGCAACATCTCTGGAGAAGGGCCTCGACCCGAAACGTCACCCATTCCTTTTCTCCGGGGATGCTGCCTGTCCAGCTGAGTTGCTGCAGCGTTTTGTGTCTATCCCCGTTCTTGGCTGGATAGAGTCCAAGGTACAGGCCAGCACTATATTGGGCGGTGCCGACTCAGTGGGCCTGCTCCCACACTGTATCTCTAAACTGAACTAAACTAAACTAAACTCATCCTATCACTTGACACCTTCATTCGCCGAATTATTCACAGTATCTAAAATATCCACTCAAGGTGCAAGGCACTCCAGTACATCTCTTCCCAGGTCCGTCTTCCGATTTTAATAATCTAAATTCTAGTCAAATAGGTTGGCACGGTGGTGCAGTGGTTGAGTTGCTGCCTTACAGCACCAGAGACCCGGGTTTGATCATGACCATAGGTGCTGTCTGTGTGGAGCTTGCATGTTCTCCCCGTGATCGCATGGGTTTTCTCCAGGTGCTCCGATTTCCTCCCACACTCCAAAGACATATAGGTTTGTAGGCTAATTGGCTTCGGTAAGAATTGTAAATTGTCCCTAGTGTGTGTAGGATAGTATTAGTGTGGGGGGTGACCAATGTCAGCGCGGACTCGACGGGCCCTGTCTCCACGCTGTATCTCTAAACTAAATTAAACTAAACTAAACTAAACTTATTCTATCTCCTGGCATCTTTATTCACTGATCTATTCACAGTACTTGATATATTCTTGCCACCATTTTACAGGAAAGATATTGTCAAGCTTGAAAGGGTGCAGAGAAGATTTACGAGGATGTTGCCAGGACTAGGGGGTGTGAGCTATCGGGAGAGGTTGACTAGGCTGGGTCTCTATTCCTTGGAGCGCAGGAGAATGAGGGGTGATCTTATAGAGGTGTATAAAATCATGAGAGGATTAGATCGGGAAGATGCACAGAGTCTCTTGCCCAGAGTAGGGGAATCGAGGACCAGAGGACATAGGTTCAAGGTGAAGGGGATAAGATTTAATAGGAATCTGAGGGGGTAACGTTTTCACACAAAGGGTGGTGGGTGCATGGAACAAGCTGCCAGAGGAGGTAGTTGAGGCTGGGAAGAAACAGTTAGACAGGCACATGGATAGGACAAGTTTGGAGGGATATGGACCAAGCGCAGGCAGGTGGGACTAGTGTAGCTGGGACATTGTTGGCCGGTGTGGGCAAGTTGGGCGAAGGGCCTGTTTCCACACTGTATCACTCCATGACTTTATGACTTTAACTAAAGTATCCACTCAAGGTAGGGGTAACTGCAGTGGATCATTTCCCCAGGTAGGTCTTGTATACATTTGGTCTCATTGACTATTTGGCAACAGTTGCCAAAAAATATAATTATCTTCACGACTTGAGAAATCCTAATATGTATTCTGGATGGCCATTGTCTCGGCGTCACTTGCAGGCTCGGAGCTGTCCACATTAACTGTGCACAGAGGCTAATAACTCTTATCAATAGCGACAGAAGTTCTAATTATACACTGTATCTGGTACATTACCCAGCTGTGCCAACCACTCAGTTGCAACAGTCTCTGCTTCAGCTGTTTATTAAATACAAATTCTCCATCATTGTACTTCCGCAATGTCTCATCCACGCTCTCACTATGGATATGTACCTTCATTCTTCCGAAATACTGCAGCTGGTGCAAAAAGGCGGCATGGTGGTGCAGCGGAAGAGTTGCTGCTTTCCAGCGCCATGGACTGGGGTTCGATCGTAACAAGAGGAGTTGAGTTCAGGAGCAAAGAGGTCCTTCTACAGTTGTACAGGGCCCTAGTGAGACCACACCTGGAGTATTGTGTGCAGGAAGGACATTCTTGCTATTGAGGGAGTGCAGCGTAAGTTCATGAGGTTAATTCCCGGGATGGCAAGACTGTCATATTTTGAATGAATGGAGCGGCTGGGCTTGTATACTCTGGAGTTTAGAAGGATGAGAGGATATGTTATTGAAACATATCAGATTATTAAGGGTTTGGACACGCTAGAGGAAGGAAACATGTTCCCAATGTTGGGGGAGTCCAGAATCAGGGGCCACAGTTTAAGAATAAGGGGTAAGCCATTTACAATGAGGAGATGAGGAAAAACGTTTTCACACAGAAGGTTTGGATCTGTGGAATTCTCTGCCTCAGAAGGCAGCGGAGGCCAATTCTCTGGATGCTTTCAAGAGAGAGTTAGATAGGGCTCTTAAAGATAGC
>NC_073379.1:4209359-4304359 GCF_028641065.1 Leucoraja erinaceus
TAGGATTATATTTTGATGTAGACAATCAAACAGGATCTTGTTGAATTGAGTAGCAGTTTTGAAGAGCTGAATGGTGTATCTCTTTTTCTGTAATTCTTGTCGTCACTATTGTATTATGCAAAGCTTTGTAGCTAGTTTGTTGACAGGATTTCCCCCCCATATATAATAGCTTGTTAATGGCCAGACAATCTGTTGTGGAAATGTTGATTTAAATGGTGGGAGGCTGATCTTTGTCAAGTTGAGAATAGACAGAATTTCTGAACCAGTGGTTTACAACCTGGGTTGGGAGGGGGCACCATGCATACCAGGAGTTCTCAAGCTGTAATAAGAAGCTTACAATTATTAAAAAGTTTGTTAAAGTGGTAAGAAATTAACACTCATGACATATGAGGTGTGCTTGGCTTGTAGTTCCAAGCTGTCCGTACAAATCTACACGTTAGTTCCAGCTCCTTTATCGCTCCTTTATTCAGCTTTTTCTACAAGGAGCACATTTTCTGGAGTGGAAACAAATATGGCTTTCATTCAAATGGTTGGACCCACCGTTCTAGTCAGCACTTCTGAGAACATAAAAAGGAAAAAAAAGCAAAAGTGAGCTAAATTACTACTTGTGTCTTGTTCACTTTTCAGTTAGATTATGGATGTTCTGTCTTCCCAATGTTTGAAATAAATTTTCTGCTCATTCAGAACAAAGTGTCAATGAGAAAGTGACAAATCTGAAAATGGATGGGTCAAGAGTATTTTGTTCACCATGATGGGTATTTGAAAGATTTTGTTTCTCTGTGGCTGGACGGCAGGTAGATGTAAAATGGGAGATCACGGAAACATCTGTTGGAGAGATCAGAATGGGTTGTGTGACTACTGAACTCGTTTATTTTTGAAATGTATAATATTTCACCTTTGTGTACCATGCAGCCAGAAAGTTGACTAAATATTTTGAAAGCGACCTTGAGGCTGATGTTGTTTTGAATAATCTTCCACTCCCCCCCCCCCCCCCCCCCCCCCCCCCCCCCCCCCCCCCCCCCCCCCCACCTCTTTTACTTTTTGTAGAGAGATGGATCACAAAAATTGAGTGCCAGGGCCAATTGTCACATTTTTTACAAAATCTCCTAAAATTTCATACTATTGTGGAAAACTTGCAGTTTTGAAGGAGATTATTCAGCCCATTGTGTTGGCAGCAGTTGAGAAAGCTTTTAAATATATATTCCTACCTTCAATACTTGGTCCATAGCCCTGCAGGCATTTGCTCTTCAATTACGCATCCAATCACATACAAATGTGAGGGTTTCTGCCTCTAAACAGTTGCTGACAGTGAATTCCAGACTCCTATCATGAAAGAACATTTGCTCGTCTTCCCTGAAATTCCTCTGCTAGTTACTTCAAGCCTATCTCCCTTGTCTAAGGAAAAAATATTTTGGTGATCTGGGCATCAGAGGAAGACAATATTTGTTACCTATCCTTGTAGAACTCATTGCCCTTGAAGGTTGTGGAGAGCAGTTGCCTTTCATTGCTAGTGTGTCCTACTGTGCTGATGGGGAGAGTTCTAGGATATAAACTTGCAGGAACAGTTATGTATTTCCATGTTAGGATAATGTACAACTTTGAGGAGGACAGAGAGGTGGTGGTATTCCCATGTGTGTTGCCATTGCCTTGTATGATGGTAGAGGTTGTGTATTCGAGGGATGTTATCGGAGTCACTTGAACTATTTTGTTGATGGCATGTTCTGCAGCTACTCTGCTGCAATGGTGGAAGGAACAGTGGAGTAGGTGCCCATCAAGTGAGATGATTTGTCCAGAGTGGTGGAAATCTTGCATTCTTGGAGCAGCGTTTATTTAGGCAAGTTGAGCATATTCTTGACTTGTAAATGGTGGAGGGACTGGGTATCTTGCAGTTAGAAACTTGGCTCTTGACACTTCAGCCTTTGTCTCATTCTTGTAGTCACATCATTTTTTGTGGATGGTCTACTTGAGCTTCTGATCAATGCCACTCCATTGAATACTGATGAAGTAGGATTTGACATTCAGAGACATTGCCATTGTTAAGGATAGGTAACTATCATCTGTGTGAAAGAACTTTTACTGATCTTCCTGGAAAAAAAGTTCTGCTAGTCTATGCCTCCTCAGCTAAGAAAAAACCCCATATTTTAGTGATCTGGGTGAGGCCAATATTTGTTGCCTATTCTTATTATCTCTGGAAGCACAAGGAACTATCGATGCTGGAATCTTGCTTAGGACAAAGTGCTGGGCTCAGACAGCATCTCTGGAGTATATAGATAGGTGATGTTTGGGTCAGAACCCTCCTTCAAAGTGATTGCATTGGGGGGGGGGGGAAGAAACCTCTTTGCAATGGTCATTGACAGGCACATTGGCACAATTATTTGCTACTTATCAGGGCTGTCTGAATAATATCTGGCCTTTGCTGCAATTGGACAGCGAGCATTTGCAAATGGATTTGAACATTGCACAGCCATCAGCACCAACTTTGCTTGTGGGTCACATCTCTACACACTGTCTCCCTCTGTATCTGATAAATCATCTATACATTAACATTTTTGACTTGTTCAATGTCCTATACTATACTGCATAACCGTAACTATACATGAGCCCAAATTTCCATTGTAACCGCTTTGCTTTATAACCTGGCTATTAAAGGAATGCACCGTATGGTTTATTTAAACCATCTCTTCTATCTATCATGCTACCTTTTTAAGTGTGCATTTCATTCCTCCACATATTACAATTCTGTTGTGGTGCATCTCTTCCTCCCACCATTCTCTGGATTAAATTAAATTTACTACTTTGCAAATAACATCCATCCAGTCACAAGAGTACCCATGAATCATCAACTTCCTACTCTTGAGCCAACTGATCCAATTCCCCACTTTCCCTTTCATCTCATCTTAACACTTTTGACCACTTAGTCATGTGGGATCTGTTTTTGTCTTGCAGACTACATCAAATGCACTGCCTTCATCAGCTCTCCTTGCTATCTCCACAGCTTTCATTTTATTAGTCCGAGGTAATTTCAAGTATGCCCTTAATTAATCTGTAACTGCTCTGAGAAACGGTTACAATGTGAAGTCCAACTGGTATTTTTGCTCAGTATTTTCAGCAGTATTTTACTTTGGATTTTCAGGAACTGTAGTTTTTGATTCAATGTTGGTATTCCTTTAATCCTTTGACACTAGCCTCCTATCAGATGTAAACGTCCAATTTTATTTTCTTAGTTTGAACCCCAACTGGAATGATTTTGAGTCAGATATTTGAGTTTTGGTTGGAGACAAAAGGGGCAAATGGAAATCCTGTCCGAGAGCAGAGACTTCTTCCAGAATTGCATTCCTGGAAGAGAAGTGGCTATAAATTCAACTGTCATTTTTTTGTGAGCCTTTTCATTTGGGTGGCCATTAATTTGGTGATTCTGCCAACGGAATTAATTCCAGTCCACTTTTTATCAGGCTCTTTAATATGCGAGGGATGAATTCATGACCTTCCAATCTTATGGCATTGCACTGTCTTTTTATCTGCACTTTCTTTGTAGCCATAACACTACATTCTGAGCTCTGTTTATTTTTTCATTTGCACTACCTGATGCATCCATGTATGATATGCGTGGATAGCAAGCAATGATAAACTAAACCAAATCACAGTACAAATAGCCTTGCCTCCTATTTTTTAATCTCTTATTTTATCTCCATCCTTTTCCACGATTATTTAAATCTAATTGAATTTTTAGTGCTTTGTCCAGTGTTCAGTTTTGTTACGGCCAACTCAATATGGGCTTACAACAAGCAGGCTAAAATAAGTTCTGATTACATTCTTGTATTCATTGTATTCTTGTATTCAAATTTTATTGTCGTTGCCTCACTTTGAGACAACGAAATGAATTTCCCGTACAGCAGTATCGTTAAAAAAAATCACAAGAAAAATAATAAAAATAAATAATAAATAAATAATAAAACATATTAAAAAATAAAATTGAAATTGAATTAATTAAAAATTTAACAAAAGCACAAACACAAAAAGTCCACAACACAACATAACATAAATGGCACCCAGGTGAGGACGGCACCATAGTCCAGCCAGCCTCCCCTCAGTATCCATCCGTAGTTGGGGCCTTCCGAGCACCTGCAGTCGCCACCCCGGGTGGCCCGATGTTCAGGCCCTCACGCCGGGCTGGTGGAACGCTGACGCCGAGCCCCGACGGTGAGCATCCTCCTCCTCAGCGGCCCGGACCTTCTGATCAGCCGCCTCCCGCTGCCGGAGTCTGCAGCTCCTGAGTCCACAGGCCGAGCTGGGCAGAGTCGCAGGACGTGCATGTTGGGAAATCTGTGATGTTCACATCTTTTACATTAATCATTCTGATAATATTTGGCTAATTAAAATCTCCCTTTACTACTGTCTTTGTATATTAAAGAACAATCTCTTCAAAATTCCTTGGACTGTTTGGCAATCTATTGACCATGTCCAGTAATATGATTGCACCCAAGTGGGTCCATTTGAAAGAAATGTATTCTCCTTCTCACTGCAATATTGGTTTGAAAGCCAATGTTGCCATCCTTTCTCCTTTTGATTTTCCTTTGTTTCACTAAAAGCTCTGCAATCAGTACCTCAAGTTGCCATTCCTGCTCTTCAAGCATGTTTCAGTAATAGTTATAATATCCTTTCACAGATTCTGGCCAACAATTAAGGAGCTGACAAACTGATACACTTGTGCAACTGCACAATATCGCAAGATTAAAAAAAGGACATCTTTCTAACATGGTGTGATTGAAAAACGAGGAGTAGGGAATGCAAATTCCAACGGGTTATCCCATTGACAAAATGCAGGGCGATCTATCTTGTAGTTAAAATAAATTATAGACTATAGGGGAATTATAGACCGGTTGCCTTACATCGGTAGTGGGGAGGATGATTGAGTCGATTACTAAAGATGTTATAGCAGTGCATTTGGAATCTTTTTTCACCAGAGAGACAAGTGCATATTCTCCTAGCAACACCCTCAATACATGCATCGTACCTTTTTTGGATTAAAACATCATTCGAGTGGGATATTGCAAGGATGTCTACATCACCATCAAGAATAGTTGAGGGTGAGCAACAAATGCCAGATCCCAGGAAATGATTTTTATTAAAAAGTACTGGCATAACCAGGTGCCAATTACGATTGGACTGATCACATCTTTTCCTCAATCTGGCTTTAACAACAGCAAAAGCACTGCCACAGGAAGATGAATATTGAAACCCCACGATTCCACAATGATACCTGCAGATGGCACCTCCTGAATCGCCTGACAACTCCCAATCAACAGGATTTGCATTATGACTGCCTTTAAATCCATCTTAATTAGTCCCTACACGGAGGTGTTCTTGACTCTTGTTGCCAGAAAGAATCTATGCAGCTTTGATAAGTATGATAATTTGATAAGAATTCTCAAAACTACTGGTTTTAAAAATCTCTCCCCAGAACTAATTATTTTCAAGCGTGTTTTATTTTAAATTGGTAGCTCCATCATGCCTCGAGAGAAAATAAACCACCCTATAAATGTTTGAAGGCTGAGGTCCAACAACAAAACCCATGATGTAAAGAACAGACGGTGGGTGCATGAGATTTAGCAACTTGCTAATATCCATAACATCTGGATTATTCATTGTAAGGGCCATCTTGGCAGAAGGACTACTTCAGTCCATTAACATGGATTCTGGATCAGTTCCTATTGGCTGGAGGGTAGCCAATGTAGCTCTACTTAAGAAAGGAGGGAACGAGAAGATGGGGAATTATAGACCAGTTGCCTTACATTGGTAGCGGGGAAGATGCTTGAGTCGATTACTAAAGAAGTTATAGCAGCGCATTTGGAAAGCCGTGACCGGATCGGTCAAAGTCAGCATGGATTTATGAAAGGGAAATGATGATTGACTAATCTTCTGGAATTTTTTGAAGATGTAACAAGTAGAATGGATGTGGTATATCTGGACTTTCAAAAAGCCTTTGACAAGGTCCCACACAAGAGATTAGTGTGCAAAATTAGATCACATGGTATTGGGGGTAGAGTATTGACATGGATAGAGAACTGGTTGGCAGATAGGAAGCAAAGAGTAGGAATTAACAGGTCCTTTTCAGAATAGCAGGCAGTGACTAGTAGGGTGCTGCAATGCTCGGTGCTGGGACCCCGGTTATTTACAAAATATTAACAATTTAGACGAGGGAATTAAATGTAACTTTCCAAGTTTGCGGATGACACAAAGCTGGGTGGCAGTGTGAGCCGCAGAGAGGATGCTAAGAGGCTGCAGGGTGACTTGGATAGGTTGGGTGAGTGGGCAGATGCATGGCAGATACAGCATAATATAGATGAATGTGAGTTTATCCACTTTGGTGGCAAGAGCGGAAGGCAGATTATTATCTGAATTAGGAGATTTATTGTCGGATGAGCAAAAGGGGAGGCGCAACAAGATCTGGGTGTGCTTGTATATAGGTCATTGAAAGTAAGCATGCAGGTACAGCAGGCAAGAAGAAGAAAGCTAATGGCATGTTGGCCTTCATTGCGAGAGGATTTGAGTTTAGGAGCAAGGAGGTCCTACTGCAGTTGTACAGGCCCTGGTAAGACCGCACCTGGAGTATTGTGTGCAAATTTGGTCTCCTAATTTGAGTAAGGACATTATTGCTATTGAGGGAGTCCAGCATAGGTTCACCAGGTTAATTCTCGGGATGGCAGGACTGACATATGATGAAAGAATGGATCGACGGCTTGTATTCACTGGAATTTAGAAGGATGAGAGGCAATCTTATAGAAACATATAAAAACCTTAAAGGATTGGACAGGTTAGATGCAGGAAATTGTTGTTCCCGAAGTTCCATGAAGAAAAACGTTTTCCTCCGGATAGTTGTGAATCTGGAATTCTCTGCCGCAGAAGGCAGTGGAGGCCAATTCACTGGATGTTTTCAAGAGAGAGTTAGATTTGGCTCTTAGGGTGAAAAGAGACAAGGGATATCGGGGGGGAAAAGCCGGAATGGACTACAGATTTTGGATGATCAGCCATGATCATATTGAATGGCAGTGCTGGCATGAATTTTTCTGTGTTTCTCTGCTTATCCATCTAGAAGAACAGTCAACTGTGCGACAACTAGAGAAATGCTAGGTGGAGAATTAAACACTATATGTGTTCTTTTTCAACTGCTCTGAAATCTTTACACGTGTAAATTTGGAGTAGGAGTAGGACATCTGGTGCCTTCGGCCTGAACAAAAAATAATGTACTTTTATGATCTGATTGAAACCTCAGCCCAGTTGGGTATGGCTGCCCTGCCTGCAGCTGTCTGTCTTTTCACTCCTTTTTTTATTTTAAGTATGTTAAAAAGTGTTTTGTTTCAAGGTCTATTCTTTTTATGTAGGGGGGTGGGGAAGGGGAAACTGTATTTCTCAGTCCCTACCTGGTCGGAGAGGCAGCTTTCCTCTGAGCAGCAACTTCGACCCGTCCTCGCGGCATACCATTGGGTCTGGAGCGGCTTTTCCTGAGGGAACTGGCCAGAACCACGGCTTCGGCGGCGGCACAACGCTGGAGCGCTATCGCCTTGCCTGGGTCGTTGTGCTGGAGCTGGGTCCGCCGGTTTGAACATTGCGAAGCTGCAGGTCTGTGGAGTGGCCAGCCTTGGGCGGCGGCGCTGACTTTAACATCGGGAGCCTGGGATCTTTCGCTGACATCGCCAATGTTGGAGCTCTGTCCAACTTGGCTTCGGAAGCCGCGGTCCCAGGTATTCCAAGCTGCTGAGAGGGTTCTCCCGACGCCGAAGCACCATCATCTGGCGAGAGCCTGAAACATCGGTGCCACCATAGCGGTGACTGCGGAGGCGTCAATAGGCCCGACTATGGGTGGACAAGGGGAATGGGGACTGGACTTTGTGCCTTCCCCCACAGTGGGAACCGTTGTGGGGGGATGTTTTCATGTTTAATGCTAAATTCTTCTTTAATGTTGCGTTGTATTCTTATTAGTGTGCTGCAATGGCAACTAGAATTTCACTACACCAATTGGTGTATGTGACAATAAATGAACCTTTGTACCTGATTCAGTTTGGTAGTCATTCACTTCTGACTTATTTCAGAAAAGAGTTCAAAGGGCTCTCAGTCTGCATCTGTAATGGGTTATCATAAGGTCCGAAGCAGGGTCTCGACATGAAACATCACCCATTCCTACTCTTCGGAGATGCTGCCTGCCAGCTGAGTTACTCAAGTTTTTTGTGTCTATCTTTGGTTTAAACCAGCATCGGTAGTTCCTTCTTACACATAAGGTCATAAGTGATAGGAGCAGAACGATGCCATTCGGCCCATCAAGTCTTCTCTGTCATTCAATCATGGCTGCGAAAAAGTTACTTTTATAACAACTAAACAGGTTCGCTTCTTAATAAGCAGACAACGCACAAACTGTTTGGTAGACCAGTTCAAAACTTTACTTATTATCAGCAGATGGAAGGGAGGGAGAACTCCAGTCAAGTGACCAATGTAGACACTTCACTGTCCTCAGTCCACTTCTCTGAACAACAGAATGACATTGTATTATATAGTGTTTTTTTTGTCACCTTAGCACATTCCACAGACATTAGTCATGGTCAGAGGTACAGGAGAACAAAGGTTTCTACAGAATGCATCACATCAAAGGCATTTTGTCACAATCCCTTAGATCAATCTAGCTTCTCCTCTCTCGTCACCTCTTCCCTCATAAACATAGGACACTTGGTGCCAGGCATTTTACACCAAAGAGATCAATCTAGCTCCTTCTCTGCTTCCTCTCTCGTCACTTGGGAGACAATGTTATAGTATTTATTATCTCACACACCGCAATCTGAGGCAAGCCTAATTTGAGACTAAATATAAGCGGTAAGCTAGCCCAGAACCCAATTTAATATATTATTATATTTTTAACTTAATTCGGCTTTATCAGCTGCTCTATCTTCCTCCACCTAATTCCATTCCCCTGCCTTCTCCCCATAACCCCTGACATCCATACTAATCAAGAATCTATCTCTGCTTTAAAAATATCTATTGATGGCCCCCTCAGCCTTCTGTGGCAAATAATTCACATATTCACCACCCTCTTGCTAAATAAATTCCTTCTCACCTCCTTCCTAAAGGATGTTCTTTAATTCTGTGGCTATGACCTCTGGTCCCAATCTCTCCCACTAGTGGAAACATCCTCTCCACATCCATTCTATCCAAACCTTTCATTATTCGGTACGTTTCTATGAGGTCCTCCAAACTCCAGCGAGTACAGGCCCAGTACCGTCATCAAACGTTCATCATAATTTATCCCACTCATACCTGGGATCATTCTTGTAAACCTCTTCTGGACTCTCTCCAGGGCCAGCACATCCTTCCTCAGATATGCGGCCTGACCAGTGCCTGAGAGCCTTAGTTCTCCATCCCTGTTTTTGTATTCTAGCCTTCTGAACTAAATGCTAGCAGCGCGTTTGCCTTCTTTACTACTGATTCCACTTGCAGATTAACTTTTTGGGAACCCTGCACCAGCACTCCCAAGTGGATATAAGCTCAGTTGTACCTTGTAAGACCAGCGATTCATTGAAGTTGGAAGTCTCTACTATTTAAATGTAAATATTGCTAAATTTAACTATCCTTTATGTTTTGCCTTGTTGGCTAACTTCAAACTCACTCATCTTTATTATCGGTATATCTGATATGGCTTTGTTACTCCCATGAGCATTGGAACAATTGCACATCATTAAATGTATTGCTCTTCGCCCACTTATCTTGTCTGCCACCATACACTATTTCTGACAGGTTAGTCTAGTCTCAATTCAGCAGCTATGATTTCTCAACTCATTCTGTTATTCTCCAGACACTGGCAGCAAAGCTCAGAATTGATGCGTACTGTGTTGAAAGGTCATGTTTTGATATAAAAATAAGACGGCAGCAGCTGAGCTAAAGCAAAAGCTGGGTGTGGTGATGTCCAAAATTAATACCATATTACATCACAGTTTCTAGTAACATTCTGTTTCAAATAGCTGCTGAGAAGAGGGATGGCATCAGCTGACTGTATGCCTTGAAACTTGAGGTTGTGATAGGGACTGATGCCAATAGCTGCAGCGTTTCAGTTGATGGATATACAGGGCCCTCCATTAAGTTTGGGACAAAGACCCATCACTTATTTATTTGCTTCTGTACTCCACAATTTGAGATTTGTAATTTTTTTTAAATCGGACGTGGTTAAAGTGTACATTGTCTAATTTTATTAAAGCCATTTTTATACTGTTTGGTTTCACCATGTAGAAATTACAGCAGTGTTTGTACATAGTCCCCCCATTTCAGGGCACCATAATATTTGGGACACAGCAATGTCATGTAAATGAAAGTAGTTATGTTTAGTATTTTGTTGCATATCCTTTGCAAGCAATGACTCCTTGAAGTCTGCGATTCATGGACATTACCAGTTGCTGGGTGTCTTCTCTGGTGATGCTCTACCAGGCCTGTATTGCAGCCATCTTTAGCTTATGCTTGTTTTGGGGCCTAGTCCCCTTCAGTTTTCTCTTCAGCGTATAAAAGTCATGCTAAATTGGGTTCAGGTCAGAAGATTGACTTGGCGACTCAAGAATTGACCATTTTCTAGCTTTGAAAAACTCCTTTGTTGCTTCAGCAGTATTTTTGGGATCATTATCTTGCTGTAGAATGAACTGCCGGCCAATGAGTTTTGAGGCATTTGTTTGAACTTGAGCAGATAGGATGTGTCTATACACTTCAGAATTCATTATGCTGCTATCATCAGCAGTTGTATCGTCAATGAACTTAAGTGAGCCAGTACCTTCAGCCATATATGCCTGGACCATGACACCCCCACTACTGTGTTTCACAGATGAGGTGGTATGCTTTGGATCTTGCACAGTTCCTTCTCTCCTCCATACTTTGCTCTTGCCATCACTGATACAGGTACACAACCTTTTATCCGAAAGCCTTGGGACCAGACACTTCTCGGATTTCAGGATTTTTCGGATTTCCGAATGAAAGATTTTTAGCGTAGATTAGGTAGGTAGCGTGGGCAGCTTGAAAAGTCTGGAGCGGCTGCCTCCTCCCCGGAGACCAGGGAATCATTGTAAATCATTGCTTAAATGTTAGTCAGTTAGTTTGGAGGGATTTTATGTGGTGGGGGGTGAAGGGGGAAAATTTAATTCTTAGTCCTCTACCTGGTCGGAGAGGCGGGGAACGGGCAATGCCTTACCGGGTCGCCGTGCAGTAAGCTCCGGAGCGCTGTGGCCGCCGACTCCCCCGAACATCGCGGAGCTGGGGGATTTTTCTGCGGGCGTCCTGTGGAGGTCCGGCGCCAGGAATGTAAGCTCACCAGCTCTGGTGGGAGCTCTGACCCCTACTTGGACGATTTTTTTTGGCAACTCTACCCCGACTGGCTGCGCGGCGCTCCAAATCCAGCGCCGCCCGCGGCCGGACGCCCGCGGCCCCCAGCTCCGCGATGTTGGGAGTCGGCGGCCTGAGCAATTACAAACGCCTGTGAAGCCCTGTGTCCCAAACATTATGATGCCCTGAAATGGGGGGACTATGTATAAACACAGCTATAATTTCTATATGATGAAACCAAAATGTATAAAATGGCCTTTAATTAAATCTGACAATGTGCACTTTAACCACATGTGATTTTTTTTTTCGATTACAAATCTCAAATTGTGGAGGCAAATAAATAAATGATGGATCTTTGTCCCAAACATTATGGAGGGCACTGTGCATTTCATTCACCGCTTCCTTATCAGATAGTCCCATTTGAACCGTTTTATCCTTGCTTATCACCTCTAACTTTGGTTGCTATCTTCACCCTTCTTTCCCCCACCTCGCTCATCTGTCAATCCATCCCTTCACCTGGATCTACCTATCATCTGCCAGGTTTTGCTCCACTCTTTCCCTTATCTTCCTGCCACCTATCCTTCATTTATATCATCGGTCTAAAATTGCACCATTGAATGCCACCTATTGAGATGCATCACAGCTTGGTTTGGCAACAGCTCTGCTCAGGAAACCAGCCAACATAAACAGCCAGGCATCATCTCTGAAGAAGGGTCTCAACCCAAAACGTCACCTATTCCTTCGCTCCATAGATGCTGCCTCACCCGCAGAGTTTCTCTAGCATATTTGTCTACCAACATTATCAAGGATCATTTCCCTGGGCATTTCCTCTGAATCCTGCTCCTGGGCAGAAGATTCTAAGAGCTTGAAGATAGACAGAAAATGCTGGAGTAACTCAGCGGGACAGGTAGCAACTCTGGAGAGAAGGAATGAGTGACGTTACGGGTCGAGAACCTTTGTCAGATCAGTCTGAAGAAGGGTCTCGACCCGAAACGGCACCCATTCCTTCTCTGCAGAGATGCTGCCTGTCCCGCTGAGTTACCTCAGCAGTTTGTGTTTACCTTCGATTTAAACCAGCTTCTGCAGTTCTTTTCTAGATATAAGAGCTTGAAAGCTCGTGCCATCATATTCTTTCCCTGCTGCTATCAGGTCACTGAATGGACCCCTCATAAGCTAAGAGTGCTGTCCTGATTTCCCATTCTTTCCTCACTGCGACCCTTGCAGTCTTTTAAAAAAATGTGCACTTTTTCATTTCATCAACAATACATTATACCACTTGTGTTTTCCTCTTTGCACTGCCTGTTACACTTGTTTGGCACAATTGAACTCTTGCATGGTATGATTTGACTGACAAATGACAGTACACATGACAATAACCAAACAGTTGTGACTCTAAAGATTCTGTCCATTTCCCTCCACAGATGATGTTTGGTCCTCTGAGTTCCTCCAGTCACTTGTTTTTGTCCTTTTTAAACCTCTGCTCCAACAAGATCATAACAGCTGAGGAAATAACGGGGACTTTTGGCCTCAGATTTCCTTTTGCAAGACTGGATGCAAAGAATGGCAAAGTGCTGGAGTAACTCAACGGCCAGGCAGCATCTCTGGAGTAGATGAATAGATGACCCATGTTGTCCAGAGATGCTGCCTGACCCGCTGAGTTACTCCAGCACGTTGTCTTTTTTTTTGTTGTAAATCAGCATCTGCAGTTTATTGTTTCTACTGGATTCAAAGAGTATTTATCCTAGAGAGGGTGTCACAAACAAGGGGGCATAGATTAATAATAAGAAGGCGGATGGGTCACATGTTTCAGACAAAGATGGTGTAATTTCTTCCTTCAAAGGAAAGCTTCTAGTTTGCATAAATTTTGCAGGTTCACTATTTAGTGGAAACTTTTGGTTCACTTCTGATTCTACACATTGCCCACTTGTGAAGGTATGAAGTCACCCATAGTCATTTGGCCCTCCATTAACGATCCAATTTGTTGTGATTCATGTGATGCAATAAACTATTTAATTTTAGGAGGTTCCGCAACGTGAGTTTAGAGAGTTAGGAAGAAGACTGAAAAGCAGGACATCTAGGGTGGTTAACTCTGGATTGCTTCCAGTACCTCGTGCTAGTGAGGGCAGAAACAGAGAAGCTGGGAAATCTGAATGTGGGGCTGAGGGGCTGGTGCAGAGAGTAAGGATTTAGATTTATAGACCACTGGGATCTCTTTTGGGATAGGGGTGACCTGTACAAAAGGGACGGGTTACACCTGAACTGGAGGGGGACCAACGTTCTGGCAGGCAGGTTTGCAGGGCTACACATGTGGGTTTAATCTAAATAGTAGGGGGGGAGGGGTTGACAAATTAGGAGTATAAAGATGGAGTTAAAGGGTAAGTGAGTACAGGAAAAGTTACAAAAGACTCCCAAATTAATGGGAAGGAAAGTTCGAGAAGGGATAAGGGAGTAAGGTCAGGGTCAATAGTGTGAGAGAGGAGGTGAATACCAAAGTTAGTGTTGTATATGAATGCGCAAAGTAGAAGAAATAAAGTGGATGAGCTTGACGCTCAGTTAGAAATTGGCAAGTATGATGTTGTGGGAATTACACAAACATGGCTGCAAGAGGACCAGGGGTGGGAACTGAACATTCAAGGGTATTCGTCCTATCGAAAGACAGACAGATGGACAGAGAGGGTGGGGGGTAGCTCTGTTGGTGAGGAATGAAATCCAGTCCCTTGCGAGGGGTTACATAGAATCTGGAGTTGTAGATTCAGTATGGATACAACTGAGGAATTGTAAGGGTAAAAAGACTAATGGGATTTGTCTAAAGGCCCCCAAACAGTAGCCTGAATATAGGGTGCAAGTTGAATCAGGAGTTAAAATTGGCATTTCGCAAAGGTAATGCTAAGGTGGTTATGGGAGATTTCAATATGCAGGTAGACTGGGAAAATCAGGGTGGTACTGGACCCCAAGAAAGGGAGTTTGTGGAGTGCCTCCGTGATGGATTCTTAGAGCAGCTTGTACTGGAAGCCTGCAAGGGAGAAGGCAATTCTGGATTTAGTATTGTGTAATGAACCGGATTTGATAAGGAAACTCGAGGTAAAGGAGCCATTAGGAGGTAGTGACCAGAATATGAAAAGTTTTAATCTACAATTTGAGAGGGAGAAGGGAAAATCGGAAGTGTCAGTATTACAATAGAACAAAGGGGACTATGGAGCCACGAGGGAGGAGCTGGCCAAAGTTGACTTGAAAGATATCCTGGCAGGGATGACAGTGGAACGACAATGGCAGGTATTTCTGGGAATAATACAGAAGGTGCAGGATCATTTAATTCCAAAGAGGAAGAAAGAGTCCAAGGGGGGGGAGTAAGGGGCGACTGTGGCTGACTTGGGAAGTCAGGGACAGGATAAAATAAAAGAGAAGTATAACATAGCAAAGATGAGGAGGAAGACAGAGGATCGGAAAACTTTTAAAGAGCAACAGAAGATAACTTAAAAGGCAATACGGGGAGAAAAGATGAGGTACGAAGGTAAGCTAGCCAAGAATATAAAGGAGGATAGTGAAAGTTTCTTTGGGTATGTGAAGAGGAAAAAATTAGTTAAGACCAAAGTTGTACCTTTGAAGACTGAAACAAATGAAATTATTGTGGGGAACAAGGAAATGGCAGACGAGTTGAACAGGTACTTGGGTGGATCCGTCTTCACTAAGGAAGACCACAAATAAGCACCCTGATGTACGAGTGGCCAGAGTATTTAGGGTGATGGAGGAACTGAAGGAAATTCACATTAGGCAGGAAATGGTGTTGAGTAGACTGATGGGACTGAAGGCTGATAAATCCCCAGGGGTTGATGGTCTGCATCCCAGGGTACTTCAGGAAGTGGCTCTAGAAATCATGAACGCATTGGTGATCATTTTCCAATGTTCTATAGATTCAGGATCAGTTCCTGTGGATTGGAGAGTAGCTAATGTTATCCCACTTTTAGAATGGAACGGCTGGAATTTATACTCTGGAAGTTAGAAGGATGAGAGGGAATCTTATTGAAACATATAAGATTATTAAGGGTTTGGACATGCTAGGGGCAAGCAACATGTTCCCGATGATGCGGGAGTCCAGAACCAGAGGCCACAGTTTAAGAATAAGGGGTAAGCTATGTAGAATGGAGATGAGGAAAAGCTTTTTCACACAGAGGGTTGTGAATCTGTGGAATTCTTTGCCTCAGAAGGCAGTGGAGGCCAATTCTCTGGATGCTTTCAAGAGAGAGTTCGATAGGGCTCTTTAAGATAGCGGAGTCAAGCGAGATGGGGAGAAGGCATGAACGGGGTACTGATTGTGGATGATCAGCCATGATCGCAGTGAATGGTGGTGCTTGCTTGAAGGGCCAAATGCCCTACTCCTACACCTATTGTCTATTAATTTTATATCAGGGCTGATCCTATTTCTTTTGGTAAGGCATCGCAGGTTAAATACATGCATTTGGAACTGAGCAGATGGAGGGAAGAGGAATAATAATTATTTTAAGGTTGCATTTTGTTTTAATGCTGCTTTTTTTCCCTCTGAGCAATATTGTGAATTATGTTTTCTAGCAAAGGTGTTTATTGCATAAAATCCAACAATTAGTATTCATAAAATAGTGGTAAATTAAAGCTTTGGTCCCTTTTCAAACTTGTTATGAGCATGTAATCACTAAGTTAATATTTTGACAAATGGTGGTGTATTTGCACTTTGAGATTAAATTGTCTGAATTTTATTAGGTAACAAAATGTGTTAATATGTCCTGTCCAATGACTTTCACTAAGTCCTTTTCACAGTCTCCCATTGGAAACTTGTCCAAAATGTTTTTATCCATTTGAATTGAAGATTAAAAAGTAAATTTAATTTGAAACCAGCTTCATTATAGGAGGCAGGGGGGATGGTAGTGAGTGAAATCTGTGAATGGAATCCCCACGACGACTAGTGGTGTTCAAGAAGGGTTGGTACTGTTACAGTAATAGATATGACCAAAGATCTTTGGATATGACTGTGAATATACAAATAAGTTTTTGTAAGCTTTCAGATGACCTGCATATTGGTGGTGCTGCTGATCGTGAGGAGGGTGGTCTACAGGATAATCCATTGGCATGATAAAGCAATGGCAGTATTGAAATGAGGTTTTGTAATTTAGGATGATTAAAACAGTAGGGTATAGTGAGTATTGAGGAACCTTGGTGCATGCACAGGTCTAAGGATGCTGAATGTGGCAGTGTCGAGAGTTACGAGTGTTTTGTCATATGTCCCTGACAGAACCATGAAATTGTTTGCAGCAGCATAATGGAATATGTCAATATAGTACTCTGTAAATAATATAATAAATGAGGAAAAAAGCTCAGTGTGTATAGGTAGACAAGGTGATGAAGACGGCACGTGGAATCCAATGCACATGGAATGTAAGAGCAGAGAAGTACAACCTCCATTAACTTTGGTTATGCCACTGTTGGAATCATAATCATCATAACATCATACTTTATTAGCCAAGTATGTTTTGCAACATAGGAGGAATTTGGTATGACCCATTAAGAACCATAATTAAGAACCTAGCATGACCCGTTAAGTCGCCACACAAGAAATTATGTAATTGCGCTGGAGTGATGCAGAGCAGATTCACGAGGATATTGTCTGAGATGGAGTATTGTGCAACTGGTTGGGCTGTTTGTTTTCTTTGGAGTGAAGGAGTAGGTAGGCAGGAAGAACCTTTCCTCTAGCAGATCTGAAGCTAATAAGGCAGGTTTAGTGTAAGCAGTATGAGGGTTCGTTTGGTCTTGTGTTAGACGAAGCATAGCTCGCCGTTGGCTTGCGTCGTTGTCCAACATGTTGACAGAATTGGTCGCTCGACGCGCCACTGAGTGCATCGTGTTGTCGTTTCCAGAGATCGCCACAAGGAGGCTTCTGTCATGATCCCCAGTAGGAGGGTGAGAGAGGGTGAAGGAAGTTTTTTCAGAGGTTGGGTAGAATCTAGAATACATTGCTTGAGGGTGTGTAAAGATAAGTAGTCTCACAGCATTAAAGCATTTGGAGGAGCATGTGAATCGTTTAAGGCATAAAGGCTACAGATCGATGAAGTGCTGTTAATTGTGATTTGTTTAGAAGGGTATTTACTGGTTAACATTGACATTGTGGCCTAAGGGTCTGTTTTTGTGATTTACATCTCTTGATTTGAACACATGTGAGGAACAGTCTTTAAAAAATATTTTGGGTCAATGATTTCTTAAGAACTAACCTTATTTCCAGAACTTTCTATTTAAGATTTCAACCATCTGCTTTTTTGATTTTTCAATGCCTCTGATTTAATTTTTTCTAAATGTCTTGTCTGTTTCAGAGTTAACTTACTAGCATGCATCCAGATACTTCAGCCAGTCTTGTAGTGCAGTTGTTTAATGTAGTGTCAGGCATTGGGAAACATCAAGCAAGTTAGTACTTTAATGTTAAGTCCTATTTGCAAATTATTTCAAAGGACAGAACAATAGGGTTTACCCATGTGTTATCGTAAGATATTTAGTGACTCATTGAATACATGCCGTTGTTGTTCAAGCTTTTTTTTTCTTCAAGGATCATTTACAATGTTTTTAATAGTTGAGTATTTGCTGTAAAATAAGACCAGTTATCACTTCATATATATATATATATATATATATATATATATATATATATATATATATATATGCTTGCTCCCCTACTCCACTGTCTGTTATTCAAGCTTACATGAGTTGTTAGAGGTTATAGACTCAGAATTAAAGGATGTTCCTTTGGGAAGGAGATGAGGAGGAATTTCTTTAGTCTAATATTCTTTGAAGGCCACTGAAGGATGTGAGGCCTTCAAAGGATATTCTAAAGGCAGAAATAGATAGATTATTGATTAGAGGGTTCTCCCGACGACAGAGCACCATCGCCTGGTGAGAATGGCCTGAAACATCGGGCCCTGTAGCGGTGACTGCGGAAGCCTCAATAGGCCCGACTATGGGTGGACATGGGGATGGGGACTGGACTTTGTGCCTTCCCTCATAATGGAAACCATTATGGGGGGATGTTTTTATGTTTTATGTTAAATTTCTTTATAATGTTATGTTGTATTCTTATTAATGTGCTGCAATGGCAACTTGAATTTCACCACACCAATTGGTGTATGTGACAATAAATGAACCTTAGTACTGGTGTCAGGGGTTATGGGGAGAAGGCAGGAGAATGGGGTCAAGCGGGAGAGATAGATCAGCTATGATTGAATGGCAGAGTAGACGATGGGCCGAATAGCCTAATTCTGTTCCTATCACGTGACCTTATGGAAAAAAGTATCAATGTAAGGATTCTGATACTGAAACTCTAGCAGATCCATGTTTTCATTTCTACAACTTTACCCTTTACCATGCCTACTTTTTTCACTTGGGTGCAGCTGCCCAGTGTCCATGGAGGCATTTCAGTAGATTTTCTAGTTA
Source organism: Leucoraja erinaceus (assembly GCF_028641065.1). Classification (NCBI taxonomy): domain Eukaryota; kingdom Metazoa; phylum Chordata; class Chondrichthyes; order Rajiformes; family Rajidae; genus Leucoraja; species Leucoraja erinaceus. The sequence continues at coordinate 4,228,149 of NC_073379.1, forward strand.
GAATGATATGCGCCTTGAAAGAAAACTTGCATGTGGTACTAATTGAACAGAAAAGCTACTAGAGAGACACAAGGTACTGTTCCGACAAAGTGCTGGACTGCATGTTGCAGCATTAATGCGCAGGTGGCAAAGGGAACAAGTACTTCGAGTGCTGATTGAGGTGCTAGGCAAACTCATTCGCCCAGCTTAGTGTCAAGCTGCTTGGATCTTGGTGTTAAGTTGCTTGTCTATGAAAGATTCCACTTAATTCCTGGTTTATGCCTTGTGGATGGCACAAAGGCTTTGGAGATTTTTTGTGGCTGCTCCTATTACATTTATTGGCCTGGTGATGTTGACGGGAAATGTGATGTTGAATTATCATGGAGTCGTCGGATACAGAAACAGCTCCTTCATCCCCACCGATGCTACCTAAAGCTACGCTGAAGATCAAGTGCCCACGTAACCATTATTTTGGTGAAATCACTGCTCACAACATGGCATAAATGTTATTTTGTACCTGCGAGGCCAATCCTGAATTTATTTTCTAACCGAGCTGCATTGAAACACAAACAGCCTCTTGACCTGAGATGGTAAGACCTGAGTAGCAAACATCATGATCGTCGGATTTCCCAACTTCTGAACATGCAAGGGATTATTTGGCCTCTGAGCTATTGCACCACCCACCTTGGGCCGAGATTGCATTCTGTTAAATGCAGTTATTCTTCTTAATGGTTGTAGGTAGAAATTCTTATCAATAAGGAACTTCCCCCAGTTCTCATTCAGTTTTACAAGAATTTCTTTTGTTGTCCTCAACTGTTCCCAATTGGTCCAGAACAAAGTGGTCCTGGTAGAAAATAATGTGCATGAAGGAACTGCAGATGCTGGTTTAAACCAAAGATAGACACACAAAGCTGGAGTAACTTGGCGGGACAGGCAGCATCTCTGGAGAGAACGAATGGGTGATGTTTTGGGTCGAGACCCTTCTTCAGACCTGGTAGAAAATAACTGTTATTAGTTCAATTATACTTTTTTTTGCATGTTGTGCAATCACTATCCCAACTGTGTCAATGATGGAGAGTAGGCTGGTCATAATAGCTCAACATTCAGCAAAGGCAGGCATTGATGATGAATTTCCCCATTGATGCACTAGCCCCTTTGGACGAATGAGGTCAAGGATGCTTGAAGACTTTGTATTGGGCATAAAACGTGCAGCCTATTGGCAACAGTGAACACCCACCCTCCTACATGCTATCAAGGCCTAGGCACCCTACAGCAGACATCCCAAATTTTGGAAAGATGTCTCCACAAAATTATCCAAAAACACTGGATGGAAGAGAATGGGTTAAAGTTGAAGCTTGAGCAATTAGAAGGAGGGATGTCAAAGGGAGCAAAGATTGGAAAACCAAACTTGTTGAAAGGGGTCCAAATGCTAAAGCTTGTGCACTGAAACTAAGTCATTTTTATTTGTGTACATCTCTGGAAAGGTTTGTGTAAAACCTATGGACATTTATTCTACATTATTTATTTGGATCTCTGGAGTGTATCCTAAACCTCTGGCTTGTGATCACTCAACCATGGCTGACATTCACACCAGCCGTGTGCATTACTGTTGGACTGTGTTCCAGTCATGCTGCCATTCTGGATTATTTTTAAATTGGTTATCTGAAATGGTCATACTAAATAGAAAGTCCATTCTCTTAATTTATCTTTTTTAATTTTTCATATACAATTGCTTTGCATTCCCTTTCCACCTCTTCTTTCTCCCTATAAATCCACTGTACCCCAGCTTCTTGTTAGTTCTTGCACACCGTTCCGTGTTCGCGTGATTGTTATTCCAGTTCCTTAAACAAAAGGCAGACCACTTATTCTCGCTAATTTCTAGCATTAGGTATATGTAGTCATTTAAATCCAGTTGTGTATAAAGAACGGATAGCATTTGAAGGAAGGTATCCTATAATTTGGGCAGAGTTGTGTCAGTGATTTTGTGCTTAAATATTTAAAAAAAACTGCTATGAATTATTGTTGCTTTCCACCCTAGGATCCATCTGTTACACAAGTGACAAGAAATCCACCACCAGCATTGGAGGAATACAATCCTTTCACAGATGGGCGAAAAGTATGAAAACTTCAAATTGTTTTTATGTGTCTCTAAGGTTGATAGCACAACTATTAAACATGATCTTACATGAGAGGAATTAAATTGAAGACAAATTGTTATGTTGCAGAGATCAGATCTAATCATAGAGCTATCCGAGTGTCTAAAGGCTAATCGACTAAAGGCATTGCATATCATGAATTCACTGGGTTCGATATAAATGGCTAGTCGTAATATGTATAAACGATGACACGACTTTGATTGGGGCATTTAAGGATACTTGTCAAATGTTCAATTTTTACCATATGTGTTTCTTTATCAGATTGCTTTTTTCTGTAAAAGACAGATTAAACCCACATTCCTACATAGATCATGATGCTAAGACCACCACTTAACTGCTTGCACATCATCCATATATTTCCATTCCCTGCATATCCATGTGCCTATCCAAAAGCTTAAATGCTACTTTCCTATCTGCTTCCACCACCACCCCTGACGGTGTGTTCCAGGCACCCACCAGGAGGTGTGGTTAATCTGTACAACACACCAACTACAATCCGAGTGTATTAGAGTTGGAGTTAAGATAAAAAGTAATTGCATTCAAATCCTTTGTTTTTTCATTAGTCTAAATTCAGCGGTTGGATCTAATGTAGAAGATCAGTAATTCATGATTGATTTGTTTTCCTCGCCATAAGCTTTGAACTTTTGCCAACTTTAATCCATTTTGGCTCTTGAATGTTGTTACTTACTAAGGTAAATAATGGTGGTGAGCTATCAATATAATTTCCTTTTTGTTAGAGAATGTAATCTCTCAACCATGCCACATTCTACTACAATAGTGTATGTACTACAAAAGCCATAGCATGTGATACACTTAAAAAATAAAAAATAAACCATACACTTGCACTTGTTTCCACTCCATTCCCTTTCCAGTGCTGCAGTATTTTGTTTGTATAATTATTCTGCTTCTACCACTCTTTTAGGGTAATCGATACCATATTGTCAAAAACTGCAAGTTGCTGTGATCTGTATCCAAGCTCTGCCACTGGATACCTTTTTCTCATCACTTAATTTCTAAAACCAAACACTCATTAAATCTCCCCATAATATTTACCACCATAAGGAGAAAACCCTAACCTATTACATTTAAATTTCTTATATTTTTCTGGGAATACTCGCTGAATACATGTTACTTGGTGTGCCTGGAGTTCGGAATCGTACCCCACCTGAGGACTGAAGGTTGAATTTTTTTCCTCATTTAGCATAACCTTTTCAACTGTTTTCTTAACCATCCATTCATTAACTTTCAAACATAAATTATTTAGTCCAGTTTTTAAATAACATCCAAAATCTATCCTGCTTTCAAATGCAAGTATAGATGTACCTGAGAGCATATTTATTCATGTATACTTGAATTACTTAAGTTATTGTTCTTTCGAAATCTATTGTGTTATTTACCTGATCTGCTATCTTTAATTCACACCTGTAGCAATGTGTTTGCTTTCTGAAAAGGCTAAGAAAGCAACTCAAATGTATAAACCACAATTAAAAATAATATAGCATGAATTTCAATCCTCCTAAAGACCAGATGCAATAAAAGCACTTTCAATTGACATTCTCATTAATGTTCAATTCTCATTCATGTTTTTGATAGTGGCTCCAAAATCGATAGAGCTGCTCTGTAATTGCTTCAAGCAGCTGAATAAATTTATCATACTCGTAGAATGAAAAAATAATTCTAGTCAAGTGAATGACTACTTTTGACATTCACCCAACATTTGATCCAAGGACTGATCAAGGAAAACTCTAGTGACTAGAATTGGATCTTGCACAAAGGAAGATGGCTGTGATTGCTGGAGGACTATCCTCTTGGCTGCAGGACATAATTGTAGAATTTCTTCAGAGCATTGTCCTAATACCATCTATCTTCAACTGCTTCATCAATTACATTTCCTCTTAGATGCCAGCAGCAATATATTATAGATGAAAATCTGAAATTGACCAAATCTTGTAAAGGGAGGGAAAAATTAGTAATTCAGTTTGATTTCCTGTAACCAGAACTATAGAAATATCTGTATACAAGGATGTTTGCAAATTCAACTGAACATTGCATTCATTTGCATCATCATAGCCAATCCATGTTCACATTTAGCAAAACCTGGGTGATATTTGGATTTATGTTGACTATTTCTAATAACACCTTGAGCAGCCTGAGATTATCCAGGACAAAGGAGCCAAAGTAAACTTCCCCAACACCTCTCACCACCATCATCACCATTGACATGCTATGACAATGGCCATCTTGCTGAATGCCCAGCATGGAGCTCTAGAAGTTTACTTTGTTCCTTACCTTTGATTAGATCCATGTTGGAAGAAAATTTAACATCAATGCATATTTTAATCCTTCGTGCCTTACTTGACAGTTTTAGTGTTTCAGAGAAAGCTTGAAACTAAATGAAAGCTGTCTTGTGAACACGGAACAGTTCAGCACAAGAACAGGCCCTTCAGCCCGCATTGTCTGTGCTGAACATGATGCCATGACCATCACTTATCTACCTGCACATAATTCATATATCTGCATTTTCTGAATATCCATATACCTATCCAAATGTTTCTTAAAGGCGCTCACTTGCCCTGCCCATCTCCTTTAAACTTTGCCCCTCTCACCTTAGTATTTGATTTTTCTATCCCGGGAAAAAAATTCCGACTGTCTACCCGATGTATGCCTACCATAATTGTATGTACTTTTATTAGGTCTCCCCACAACCTCCAACATTGCAGAGAAAACAATCTCCCTGTAGCTAACACCCCCTAATCCAGACATCATACGGGTTAACCAAAGCCTCCACATCCTTCCTGTAATGGGGCTACCAGAACTGCACACAAAATTCCAAATGCAGCCTAACCAAAGTCTTATAAAGCTGCATCATGACTTCCTGACTCATACCTATTGCCCCAACCTATGACGGCAATCATACCGCATGTCTTCTTTACCTCTCAATCTACTTGTGTTGCCACTTTCAGAGAGTTGTGGACTTTGTCCCCAAGTCCATATTAACATGGTATTTTCTGCCACCGAGTTGTTAAGTGTACTTGGCATAAGTGTTCCGATGCTATTTCATTTTGAGAAATGAACCTTTCGCACCGATACATAGAGGTGAGGAGTAGACGAATAATAGTGATAATAGGACTGGAATGATTCTTGGACAAGGGAAGACAAGTATTAAGCACTATCTTGTGTAAAAGATTAAGAGTTTAAGTACAATTTTTTTTCTGTACCTAACCATAGGTATTAATTAATGTGTAGGTATATCTTTGGGCTCAGGCTCCTGAGATACCAAGGTGACTTTGTCTTCAATCTGTCCCCATTTGCTTTTCTAGGCAGTCCTTAAGACTGTAAGAATCTTCCACACGTTTAGTGTTATCCTTTAATCTTCGGATAAAGGCCACTCAATCAATATCCATAAATAGTCCTTCACAATGTCCACTTGACCCATTGACTCTTGCAGGTAAAATATGTAACTACCACTTAATATTTTGTTCTCACTCCATCCCTGTCAGTGCCTCGGGTAGTTTTCCCATAGTTTACCATTATTTTTCTTACTGAATACTTTGTCTTAATTGGAAAACAGAGAACATGTTGATGACATTTAATAGGTTGCCACTGACCCAATCTCTGTTCAGTGGTTTCTGATTTTGGGTGTCCTGTCCATGCCATTACTTCCTTTGCTCCTTTAATCTCCTGATCATGTGCTGATTTCAACAACCATATAATGTTGTTCTGGCCATATTTTAGTTTCTGTTTGCAAGCTTTCCAAGTAACAAATTGGCATGTTTTTTCATTAGTTGATTACTACATAGCAATCTCACTTTAACAAAGAGCCGTATCTTCAGTTTTGCAGCATTTTCTTAGGTAGTTATAAAATCAAAGATCATTCATGAGCCAACAAGCAACAGTATGACTTCTATTTATGTAACACAAGTCACAAGGTCATAAAGGATAAGAGTAGAATTAGGCCATTCGGCCCATCAAGTCTACTCCGCCATTCAATCACGGCCGGATCTATCCCTCCCTCCTAACCCCTTTCACCTGCCTTCTCCCCATAACTTCTGAAACCTGTACTAATCAAAAATCTATCTCTGCCTTAACTAAATATTCATGGACTTGGCCTCCACAGCCTTCTGTGGCAAAGAATTCTACAGATTCACCACCCTCTGATTAAATAAATGTCTCCTCATCTCCTTCCTAAAATAACGTCTTTTAATTCTGAGGCAATGACCTCTAGTCCTAGCCTCTCCCACTAGTGGAAACATCCTCTCCACATCCACTCTATCCAAGCCTTTCACTATTCTGTACATTTCAATGAAGTCCCCTCTCATTCTTCTATACTCCAACGAGTATAGGGCCAGTGCCGACAAACGCTCATCCTAGGTTAACCTATTAATTCCTGGGATCATTCTTGTAAACTTCCTCTGGACCCTCTTCAGAGCCAGCACATCCTTCCTCAGATCTGGTACTCAAAAAGTGCGCACAATATTCCAAACGCAGCCTCATCAGCGTCTTATAGAGCCTCAGCATTTCTTGCCTGTTTTTGTAATCAAGCCCTTTTGAAATAAATGCTTGTATTGAGTTTGCTTTCTTAAAGATTCTTAAAGATTTCTTTGCTTTCTTAAAGACTCTAACGTCTTTAACTTGTTACAGCACAGAAGGAGGCCATTTCAGTCATTGGCCATTCCCAGCCGAACAATAAGTCTCGTTCCCCCTCAACTCTGCATCTAATTCTTTCCCTCATGCCCATCAACTTTCTTTTAGTTCATTTTGCAACTTAAATTTGAGTTACAGATTGTACATGAATTTGACTTGTTTGTATTTACATGTAGTATTACCTGATTTGATTGGACAACATGCAAAAAAGCTTTTAATGTTACCTCTGTACACGTGACAAAAATAAACCTAAACGATCACAGGAAGCTAATTTGCAGGAACCAGATTAACCTATTATGGTTTGTTTGGGATGTGGGAGGGAACCAGGGCACCTGAAATCCCAAACACATCAATGCAGACCCCATGCATACGTCATCCCAAGTCAGGCTCTAACCTGCAACTGTGAGGCAGCAGCACTACTTGCTGCACCATCATGGTACCCTAGTTCAGTTCTCGCTTGACCTTTATGAGTACACTTATTTACTAATTAAAGACCCGACCTAAAACATCACCTATCTGCATTCTCGCTGAGTTACTCTTAACACATTGAGTCTATTTTGTAAACCAGCATCTGCAGTTCCTTGATTCTACATTCTTCAAATGCCCTGCACCTATGATTATTCTCCAGTGCCCCCTGTACTCCATCAAGATTTGAAGGCCTTCAGATGGCAACGTTATTGATATTTATATCATGACCATGCAACTGGATTTAGCTGCTCATTCTATCAAATTAAATTCTTGTCTGATCAATTATTTTCTTTTACAGGCACCGCCAGGGAATGTTGAAAAGCCTCCAATGCCCAGTACACAGCCAGCTATTATGAAACCTACAGAGGAGCCTCCCACATATGCTCCACATACACAGGCAAGTTGAAAGTCATTAGTGTCTTCAAATTTTCATGGGAATTTGTGGTGAAGTAGAGCTTGAATGCTTTCTCGAGAAAGAATCCTGAGTATGTAGTGCTTTTTGAAGCCGTGGGAGTGGACAATTTTCTTTTGTTTTAGTGTTACCACACCCTACATTTGTTTTGTAAAATATTCAACATGAATTCAGAAGAAATTATATAAACTCTCAGTAATTTCAAATATATGACATTTGATACAAAAGCTGGTATCTTGAGTAATTGATGCATATCTTTTGAGTTCTTTCTATCATTCTGGATGAGGAGAAAATTAAAAAGTAATTTCTGGTCGCTTCAGACACATGTTACAATCTAGCCCCTTTAGGCCATTTCTTTCTTGAACAAAATCTTTATTAGCTGCATCCTAATTTGAACTGTGTCCCATGTACCCACCAGCTCTTTACATGCTTACCTGTATTGGATCGAATTTAAGCCAAAGTTTGATTTTTAACTTTTTAACGTCTTGTGGCCCCTAACTTTAAATATCTATACTCCTTTAATTTATTGCCTTCTGGTCATTCCTACATGGGTGTTTCCATTAATACAGCACTCAGTAGTGAAACTGAAAGACTCTAAAGTTCCAGGTTATTTTCCTGTTTTTTTATGTAATATTCCCATTGTTTCATATCCTGTATTTTAAGTAGTACTAGACTAACTGGGACCCGTTGGACCCCTGTCACACGGGAGGCCTAGTACCCCAATGCAACCCGTTCCCCAACGCAATATTGCACCACTAACCCATAGCCCCCACAGGAGGCGTGGTCCCCCAACTCAACCCGTTCCCGAAGTAAGATTCCAGCACTCCTCTTCCTCTCCCAGCACTGGACTTGAAAAAAAATTCCAATTGCAATACCAATTCGCCCTCCCCCTCCTGTCCTGCCAGGAGCTGGAGTAATGGCCCTGTCCCACGATGCGAGTTCATTCAAGAGCTCTCCCGAGTTAAAAAAAAAAAAATCAAACTCGTGGTAAGCACGGAGAATGAACGTAGCGGGTACATCGGAGCTCGGGCTGTCTCTTAGTGGCTCGTAACGCTAACGGCAGGTACTCGGGAACACTCGCTAACGGCAGGTACTCGGGAAGACTCGCTAACGGCAGGTAAGCTCGGGAAGACTCGCGAAGATTTTTCAACATGTTGAAAAATGTCCATGAGAGCCCCGAGTACCGACGAGTGGCCATTACCATAAATCTCCGAGTTCGAATCAGGACAAACTCGGGAGAACTCTTTGAATGAACTCGTGCAATGGGACAAGGCTTTTAGTGTTGTATGATGTCAACATTGTTGCAAATGTCAGGTGGAGGACTGTGATATCCCATTCAGGTTGGTGGAAGCACAGAGTGTTCCTGTATTGCAACTTTGTACCGAAGTTTGTTGGAAGCTAGCAGGAAGGATTTTAACAGTAAAAACGTTGTTAAAGTTGGCTTTTTTAAACCTTGAAATATGAATAACGTGAAACATAACATTAAAAGATGAAGTAACTTGAGACGAACGACCACGGGAAAAAGCTAAGTAAGATTCTGCAAAAATCTTTTGCGCTATTGTGTACCGTTTTGGCGTAGCTCCTGAGATCATAGACAGGCAGACAAACAAGACAAGACTTTTAATAGTATATAGATAGATCATGGTGTATAGCCAAAATAATGAGATGAAACAAAAATAAATAAATCTGTTTTTACAAGGAAAAATGTCCCTGTGTTTTCATCAAATCATTAGGCTAATCTATACCAGAAAGATTGCATTAATTTTGCAATTAAATAACTATATAAGCCTAATTCTGATTATGCTTATATTTTTTTTATCATTTATCACCCGATAAGATGGTTTTCTGATGCCCCAAATTTTTGCAGCAGAACTTGAGTAGCAGTGTCCATTTGGTCACGTGTTAAATGTGCGAATTAAAAGCAGAGTAAACGTTTTTATGTTGTTCCTTTTTTTATTGTTTATATTTTATGTTTAAGCTTTCCATTGAAATACAATAATGAATAGAACTTAAAATCATGAAATAAAAATCTAGTTTGCTCACCTATTTTAGCAATGTCTATACTGTTGTTTTCGTTGTCGTCGTTCATCCGTCTCCCCATTGAGTAATGTCGTGAATGCTTTTATAGCGCTATAACGGGGTGCTTTTTTGCGTTCGTCGTGATTTAAAAATTAAAATTAAAACTACAAGATTATAATGACCCTGGCGGAAACTTCGGGCCTCGTGGTGGGTTAGCTGCTTACATTTTGTAAGGCAGCTTAGAAATCAGTAAGTGTCCCCATATATTTTATATGCCTTATAAATAATTTTTCTTTTCTCATTTTTTTTTTCCTTCCAATTTTGAAAGTTTTACATTTTGGTCCATTTTGATCACAAATGAGCTCAAAAGAATCATAGGTAGGCCCATTTTTTATACTGTGGTATTTCATTATGATTTAATAACTTTCAAATGAGGCCACCCATGTCACAGGTTGGTTCCCTTATTTACGGAAACACCAATATATTTGTCTACATTGGTGGCCATCCTTTATCTGCTGAATGTTTTTCATTTTCCGTGGTGTGGCAACGCCTAACGGCAGCGGCTCGACTGCAGTCAGTCTTTTTTTTTTACAATGGTCTCGTTAAATGTATGTGTTGATTCTAGTTTTTATTATTTTTTAGTTGTGTATATGTGGGGGGGGGGGGGGGGGGGGGGGGGGGGGGGGGGGGGTGAAACCGTTTGATCTCTTCCCTGTAAGGGGACCTCACTTTTTCCCTGACGGTCTCCGGTGTCATTGGGCCTAACATCGTGGAGCCGGCGGCGGCCTCCAACCTGAGGGCTCCAGTCGCGGAGCCTGTGGACTTGCCATCGCGGAGCTGGACGATTTTGGAACGGGAAGAGCTGTGGTGGCGCGCGGCTGCAACCCGACTTCGCAGCTTCAGAGGCTCCGGCCGCAGGCCCAGTGGACAGGAACATCGAGAGATCGTAGGTCCCTGGTGGGAGACCGCTTTTCGGAGCTCCCGCAACGGCAACTTCTCCCGCTTGAATCGCGGGGTTTCAATGACTAGGAACGGGGCCTAACATCGCCCGGCGCAGCTTAACGGCCGTGAGACTTACCATCGCTGCCGGGGGCTATAGCATCGGGAGCCCCAGCCTCGACGTTGCAGTTGGATAGCTGGGCCCCGGGAGAAGAACAAAGGGAAGAGATGAGACTTTTGCCTTCCATCACAGTGAGGAGGTGTTGGAGATTCACTGTGTTGGATATATGTATAAATTGTGTTTAGTGTGGGTCTTGGGTTTTTTTTGTAATATCATGACTGTAGAAATGCAATTTTGTTCAAACCAAGCTGTTTGAATGACAATAAAAGGCATTCTATTATATTCCTATCTATTTTTTTTTCCAAGCCCACCTGCTTCTCTTTCCCTCTTAAAATGTTCCTCATTGTAGAGGTATTTTCGGAGTATTGTTGCTGTACCTGCAATAGGCTTCTCCTTATATTATCCCTTTTTGATACATAAATCAGATAGTTATATCTTTTCACAAAACGGTCACAAAATTTAAGTGCAACCTATTAAACTGTTGAATGGTTATTAATCTTACTGTCATTTTTACTTTATAAAACTGGCAAAGTGAGCTTGCATGTTCTTTTATTTAGGAAACCGCTGCAGCCCAGGCGGAATTGTTGAGACGCCAGGAAGAACTAGAGCTAAAAGCAGCAGAACTTGATCGGCGGGAACGGGAGATGAAAAATCTCAGCTATGATCGTATGTTGTCACATTTTCCATTGCATTTAGGAATGAGTTGTTTTGCCTTGCTTGATTTGACTTTGTTAGCTGCATAAAGTCATGAGGCGAGTGGACAGAGCCTTTTCCCCAGAACAAGGGAATCAGGAACCAAAGGACTTGGGTTTATGGTGAGAGGGGAAAGATTTAATAGGAACCTTAGGGTCAACATTTTCACTGGGAGAGTGGTGGGTATATGCAACGAACTGCCATAGGAGTTAGTTGAGTCAGCAACACAAAAGACAGGTACAGGTACATGGGTAGGGAAGATTTAGAGGGATATATGGGCCAAACGCGGCTAGGTGCGATTAATGTAGATGAGGCATCTTGGTCAGCATGGGCAAATTGGGCCGACTAATCTACTTCCATGCTGTTATGACTCTAACATAGTTAACAAATTAGGGTGGGAGTTATCAAATCTTGCAATATTTGTTTTTGGATTGTTAGTTTTGAAGCATTGTTTATATTAGCTGCAATTTAATTTCATTCTCTTCTGTGCTAAAGCAACAAACGTTCCCTTTTATCACAGTTAAAATGAATTTAAATATCCATGAAAGGAAGAAGCACAATTAATATAATAATTAACATTTAGTTTTAGTGGGTTTTCTCTGTCCAATTATTGTCCAATTATGAATCTAAGACGGCATCCCAAGAATCATAATTGTACCTACAAAATATCTGAATGATCTCAGGTTTAACGCCAAAGCAATCATATTCATAAAGGTGGCCAAAACAGTGCTTGCAGATTTAGTAAATTGTAGGATATTGCTGGCTTTAGTAAATCTTAATTTATTTTGAGACGGTTAAGTTTTGCCATATAAATGAATATAGAATGATCCCCACTGGGCAAATAGATGACTTTTGCTTTCTGTGATTCCATTATTATTTTTCCCTCTATGGAAAATGTTAATTGCGGAGCAAGATGGAAGTGGTTGTGTTTTATTTTTCCTGATTTCAGTTGGTCTACAGAAGTAGACATAAGAAGTAATTGCTCTCTTTTCAGCTCGGAAGAACAATTGGCCTCCACTTCCTGAACGATGTCCTGTGGGGCCATGTTTCTATCAAGACCTCTCGGTAGATATCCCTGTTGAATTTCAAAAGACAGTCAAGATGCTCTACTACTTATGGATGTGTATGTAATTTCTGCAGTCTACTTCATTAGTGTTTAATATTTATAATATCACAGTTTGCAGTGTTTAAAATACTTTATATTTTCATGAAGTGCTCTGAATTAACTGCATGGCTCATTGTTATCAGTGTGGTACGTTCTCAGTAAATTTACTGTGATTATAATCTACTGAATATTTACAACTTTAAAGCATTTGCAGATCAACTGTAAAACACTCTCAAAATTGCACGATAACAGCCGAATAATGAAAATCTACTATTTATTTATATATTAGTATTTAAATAACTGTTAGAAAGATAAAGTTGATTTTTTTCTCTTTTCAACCAATCTCCCCTTATTACTCTGCAATATCTCTAAAAATGTCAATAAAATCATGACGGGGTTAGCTTCAAATATGCCTTCTAATTGGATCTTGTCAGTTGTCAGGCATCAAGATAATTAAATTGAAGAGGAATATTAAATAGACTCTGTGCTATTCATTAGGAATTGTTGGTGAACATGCAGAATAAAATCAGATGAATGCCATTTGACCCCCCAGGCCTCCTCTGCCATTCAATAAGATCATGACTTACCTGATTTTTAAATCACATTTCAGAATACTTGTAATTTTCACCCCCTGGCTAATTGAGTATCCACTTTTCCTCTAAAAATAGTCACAGACTCTGTTTCCACCTCCCTATGTCTTCAAAGGATTTCCCATATTTTAAAGAGTGATCCCTTTCTTTTACATTTTCCCACAAGTTGAAAAATCCTCTCCGCTTACACCTTGTTTATACTTCTTGGGATCTTGACTGCTTCCAAGTCACTGTTAACCTTTCTAAATCTAATCTAGTCGCCCCACTCTTTCCTCATAATAGGAGGCTTGTAAGATATGAGCCTAGTAAAGCACCTCAGAACTGCTACCAGTGTGTTGAGAAACAAAACAAAGTAGCGTGCCTTAACGCATATCAACTCTAGCCCTCCAGACAGCCTTGATTCATTGCAATTCATCTGCCGCCCTTTAGGTCAGTGGCAGACACCATCTCCATGGGCCTACACTTAACTTTAGAACATCAAAATGACAAAGACATCTACGTCGGACTTCTATTTATCGACTATAGCTCTGCATTAAACACGATAATCCTATCCAAACTCATCTCCAAACTCCTGGATTAAGGAATTGGCAAAGATTCAAGATTCCAGAGTTTATTGTCATGTGTCCCAGATAGGACAATGACATTCTAGCTTTGCTTCAGCACAACAGAATATAGTAGGCATGAATACAGAACAGATCAGTGTGTCCATATACCATTATATAAATATATACACACACGGAAAATAAACAGATAAGTGCAAATAAACAGATAATGGTCTATTGATGTTCAGAGTTTTGTTTGAGTTGAGTTTAATAGCCTGATGGCTGTGGGGAAGCAGCTATTTCTGAACCTGGACGTTGCAGCTGTACCTTCTACCTGAAGGTAGTGGGGAGATGAGTGTGTGGCCAGGATGGAGTGGGTCCTTGATGATGCTGCCAGCCTTTTTGAGGCAGCGACTGCGGTAGATCCCCTCAATGGTTTTGTAGTCTTTTCCGCTCCTGGGCGCTCAAGTTGCCGAACCAATAATTGATGCCCTTTTAAAGCAGGTGGAAACCTCAGACCTCAGAAATGAGAGGTTGAAAATGTCCGTAAAAACTCCAGCCAGTTGGTCCACATAGGTTTTTAGAACACGATCGGGTATACCATCAGGTCCAGGCGCTTTTCGAGGGTTAACCCCTCTGAAGGATTTTCTGATGTCGACCTCTGTGACTGACTGAAATACCATCACAGCGAATGGGGGCTCGAGAAGGCACATCAGTGTTCTCCCTATCAAAGCGTGCGTAAAACGCATTGAGCTCGTCAGGGAGTGATGTTTCGCTGACATTCGAGCTACCTCCTGATTTCGCCTTGTAGGAGGTGATTGTATTCAGGCCCTGCCACAGCTGCTGAACATCTGTCTTGTCCTCCAGCTTGGAGCAGAAGTCCCTTTTGGCCTTTTTGATGGCCTTACCAAGGTCGTATCTGGACTTCTTGTAGACCACTGTATCATCAGACATGAATGCCCGGTGTCTGGTCTTCAGAAGAGTGCGGATCTCAAAGTTCATCCAAGGCTTTTGATTGGGAAACATTCAGAAGGTTTTTCAGTCCTCCACACTCTTCTTTATGAAGTCTGTAACGACTGTGGCGTATTCGTTCAAGTCCGTTGCCGAATCCCTGAACATTGCCCAGTCTACAGACTACAAACAGTCCTGGAATTGTTCCTTTGAACAAACTACTAGGGCAGGTATTTCTAGCCACAAGTTGGGTGCTGAGTCTGCGTTCCTGGTGCTCCAGTGGAGATGGTTGAATACTCCAAGTTTTTTGGTGTAAACATCATCAACAATTTGGTCTGGTCCAACCACACTGACACTAATGCAAAGAAACCACACCAACGCCTCATGCTCTTCAGAAATTTATGGAAATATGCCATGTCTCCAATTAGCCTTACCAATTTCTACAGATGCACCACGGAAAGCATCCGGATGCATCCAACTAGTTTGGCAAGTTAATAACGCGGCCCAGTCTATTACACAAAAGAGCCTTCCCTTCTCCACCTATATTTCTCTCCTCTCTTGTCGGGCAGAAGATTAAAAACATTTAAAGTATATACCACCATATTCAAGGACAGCGTCCTCTTATCAACTTTTGGACGGACCCCTCGTATTCTAAGAATTAATTCCCAATCTTTCCATTGAATGATTTCAATTGATGTAGAGGCTGCATTTGTGCTAGATTTCTTGATTACTTGCTGTACCTGTGAGCCAGTATTTTGTATATCAAGTGCTAGGACATCCAGACCCCCACGATCTGCGTTCTGTACTCTCCCAGCATTTAGATAATATGCTGATCTTTCATTTTTCTTGCCAAAGTGTACATTTTCATATTTTCTTATTTAACTCCATTTGCCAGATCTTGGCACGTTGACCTTTGAATAATGCTTTTAACTTTGCATTGGATACCATGGAATTTTGGTAAAAGTTGCATGCTGAAGTGCAAGCAATTTGGTTTTGTTAACATCATATGATAAATATGAGGTCTTTTAATCTTTGCAATCAGAAATCACACCAAAGTTTAATTTCTATTATAGTAACATTATTTTATGTACTTTTTAAACAGTTCTGTTTTAAGTCATTTTTCTTTTCATCCTGCAGTTCATTCTGTAACTCTTCTGGTAAATATTTTTGGTTGCCTTGCCTGGTTCTGTGTTGATAGCTATCGAGGCGTGGACTTTGGCCTGTCCATTCTCTGGTTCTTGCTTTTTACCCCCTGTTCGTTTGTTTGTTGGTACAGACCACTCTACAAGGCTTTCAGGTTAGTGAATTTACGTTTTTAACATTGCTGCATTTATACTATGAAATTGACAGGTGCTTATCCATAGCAATTTAAAGGGCCCAATGTCGAACTCTATTCATTGTTTGCAAGAGAGCCCAGCACCGCGCAAATATATTTTCTGGAGATTTTTTTTTCTCTCCAGTAAGTCTTCTGAAATAATGCTAATCTGATTATTTTCTTCAAATACTGTTTAAAGCACATGACATTCAAATATTTCATAAATCATGTAAATTCAGTTGATTGTACTTTTTTTTACAAGCTCGTGTTATTTCCTGATTTA
The DNA here is from genome assembly GCF_028641065.1 of Leucoraja erinaceus. Classification (NCBI taxonomy): domain Eukaryota; kingdom Metazoa; phylum Chordata; class Chondrichthyes; order Rajiformes; family Rajidae; genus Leucoraja; species Leucoraja erinaceus. The sequence continues at coordinate 4,244,366 of NC_073379.1, forward strand.
CACACCATCTTCCAGCATGGCTACTGTTGGGGGGGGGGGGGGGGGGGGGTGGGGGTGTCTACACACTATTACTACCTCTGGCTTTGTTCTCTTTGTTTTAACCAATATGCAAATTACATTCTAATCTAAATACTCTTTCACAATTATACATCAATGCTTATTAGCAGAGGTATTCCATTGCCTACTCTTTCTCACCCGTCTTCCTTAAAGTTAAATAATTCTGAGAATTTGGTTCCCAGCTTTGACCATCTTGCAACCATGTATGAGTTCATATGTGTTACATTCCTATTAGTGCTGTTCAATTTTTATTTGATATTTTATGTTTCATATAGACCTTTTAAATTTGTCTATTACCACCTTTATATAAATGCTGATTCCTGAGTTATCACCATCAAGGAGGCTTTGCTTAAATTTCTACTAAACTTCCTCTCCCCCACCACATTTAGTCTGAAGAAGGTTCCAACCTATCCATGTTCTCCAGAGATGCTGTCTGACCCACTGAGTTACTCCAGCACTTTGTGGCTTTTTTTTGTAAACGAGCATCTCCAGTTCCTCGTGTCTCCAGTCAGTTATATCATTGTCTTTAAGACAGCTAGCTGCTGGTTCACAGTAGAAGGTCAAAAATGAGATTTGCTTTGGAAATTCACAATGCAATCTCTTTTATTGATACATAAAATAATTTATCAAGCAAAGTAACATCCATTGATACTTCAAGGAACATTGTGATTCTGTACCATTTTAACAACACAGGGGAAGACAATATATGCTCGTGTTAATTAACTAATTGAAATCGTTCATTTCTGACAAGCAGAAATTGCGGACAATTCTCAGCAATGGACCCTTGCGTAACCCAGAGACTGCCTGTGCTTAATTGCAACCTTTTTATAAATCTGCATGTTACGCTATTTGGCCTTGCACGAATACAGCCTGTCAATTACTTGAATTCACTTCCTCGGATCTTTGACATTTGATATGACTTTTCATGGCTCGTAGATGTTACAAATTGCTCTTCTACATTATTTTGTTGTTTTCCCCATTAAAATCATTTGGTATAAAAGGGTCATGCCATTTATCCTTTAATTACTCATGTCGGTATGTTGACTTGATGTGAAATAACACGGTCCATTTTATTCTTTGCCTCTATCCGATTTATCTTGCTACTTTGCCTTTCCCTACCAAGAAATATAGAAATTCAAGGTTTGCAGAGATCATGGTTTAATTAAGGTACGTTATATTTTCAGGAGTGACAGTTCCTTCAGCTTCTTTCTATTCTTCTTCGTATTCATATGTCAGTTTGCAGTCCATGTTCTACAATCAGTAGGAATTCCACAGTGGGGGAACTGGTAAGTATTACTCACTGGCTTTTAATAGCATTACCATCTGATTGTTTTCAATAATTAGAGAAGCGTTGTGTTCTTGGTTGGGTGATATGCCAGATGAATTAAATTATGTTTATAAGGAAAGTTAATTCACTTCAGAGGAAACCTGCATGCATGCCTACAGAATTATTCACTTGTTTGTGTGATTCAATCTCTGTATTTGGTTCAAATTGATTTTGTTGAAAAGTGCTATATAAATAAACATTATTATTATTATTATTATTATTATTATTATTTCATAGACCCATTGATTTGTGCAGCACAAATGGTTCCTTTGGCCCAATGCCCCCAGGCCAACTGTGCCTTTTCCTTTGCTTCTTTATATAATGAGTCAGAGAATGATACAGAGTGGAAACGGGTCCTTCGGCCCAACTTGCCCACATCGGTCAACATGTCCCCGCTACTCTAGTCCCACCTGCCTGATTTGGTGTATATCTCTCCAAACCTGTCCTATCCATGTACCTGTCTAACTGTTTCTTAAATGTTGGGATAGTCCCTGCTTCAGCTACCTCTTCTGGCAGATTGTGCCATACACCCACCACCCTTTGCGTGATAATGTTACCCCTCGGGTTCCTATTAAATCATTTCCCCTTGATCTTGAACCTATATCTTCTGGTCCTCGATTCCCCTACTCTGGGCAAGAGACTCTGTGCATCTACCTCTCTACATACCTGTGCATCTACCTATCTATCTGTTCCTCTCATGAAAACAAAACTAAATATTGCCAGTACAATAACCTGGTCCTCAACATCAGCAAAACCAAGGAACTGATTGTGGACTTTGGAAGGAGTAGGATGGGGATCCACAGTCCCGTTTATATCAATGGGTCGATGATTGAAGGGGTCAAGAGCTTCAAATTCCTGGGCGTACACATCTCTGAAGATCTTCCATCGAGGGGATCTATCACAGTCGCTGCCTCAAAAAGGCTGGCAGCATCATCAAAGACCCACATCACCCTGGCCTCACACTCATCTCCCCGCTACCTTCAGGTAGAAGGTACAGGAGCCTGAAGACTGCAACAACCAGGTTCAGGAATACCTACTTCCCCACAGCCATCAGGTTATTAAACTTGGCTTGGACAAAACTCTGAACATTAATAACCCATTATCTGTTATTTGCACTTTATCTGTTTATTTATTCATGTGTGTGTATATATTTATACAATGGTATATGGACACACTGATCTGTTCTGTAGTCATGCCTACTATGTTCTGTTGTGCTGAAGCAAAGCAAGAATTTCATTGTCCTAACAGGGACACATGACAATAAACTCACTTGAATCTTGAACCAATGTCCTCCCAACATCTATACTCAATACTCTGACTGATAAAGGCCAATGTGCCAAAAGACTTCTTGACCACCCAATCTACCTGCGACTCCACCTTCAGGGAGCTAGACACCAGCACTCCTAGATCCCTGTGCACTGCAGCACTATCTAGAGCCGTACCATTCACTGTGTAGATCCTGCCCATGTTAGATTTCCCAAAATACAACACCTGACATTTTTCTGCATCCTCAGTCCTCTTCGCCAATTGATCAAGATCCTGTTGCAATTTTTCACATCCATCTTAACTATCTGCAAAATCACACTCCTTTGTATCATCTGCAAACTTGCTAGCCTTTTTATGTATGTTCTCATCCAAATCATTGATATAGATGACAAACAGTAACTGGCCCAGCACCAAACCCTGAGGCACACCACTAGTCACAGGCCTCCAGTCCGAGAAGCAACCTTCCACCATCACCCTCTGCTTCCTTCCATGAAGCCAATTTTCTAACCATTCAGCTATCTTTAGTATAGTTTAGAGAGATACAGCACGGAAACAGAACCTCCGGCCCACCGAGTCCGTGCCGACCAGTGATCCCCACACATTAACACTATCCTCTACACACTAGGGTCAAATTTACACACACACCTAGCCAACTAACCTACATACCTGCACGTCTCTGCAGTGTGGGAGGAAATCGAAGATCTCAGAGAAAATCCACGCAGGTCACGGGTAGATCGTACACAAACTCCGTACAGATAACGTAGTCGGGATCGAACCCGGGTCTCCAGCACTGCAAGCGCTGTAGGCAGCAACTCTACCGCTGTGCCACCGTGCCGCCCAAAGAGGATCACTCCTGGGATCCCAGGTAATCTAACCTTCCAGAGCAGCCTACCATGAGGAACCTTGCTGAATACTTTACTGCAGTCCATTTATACAACATCTACAGCTCTGCCCTCATCCACCTTTTTGGTCACCTCTTCAAAAAACTCCAAATCAGATTTGTGAGACACGACCTCCCATGTACAGATCCATGCTGGCTATCCTTAATCAGCCCTTGTCCATCTAAATGAGGGGAAGATGTTTCATGGTTTAATTTGAAGAAATATTTGAAAGTTAGATCTCTTGTATACCTGTTGCTGCTTGTCTTAGTTTGCATTTTTAAAGATTACATTTAACGTTATGTTGTTGCAGTGGTTGGATTTCCGCACTAACAGCTCTTAATAAAAGTATTCCAGTCGGTGTTCTGATGATGATTACTGCAGCAGCTTTTACTGGCTCGTCTGTTGTCTCACTAATCATGTTTAAAAAGGTAAGCAATTGTTACCTATCCATCATACAGTAGTACTTTGCTTTATCTGGGTATTCATTCACTTGACCAATTAAGAATGAAAGCATTTTTTCAGGGAAAATATCGCTCTTATTCCATCTTATTTCTTCGTGTTTGAAAATGAAATATTTGAATGTGGATGTTTTCCAAAGTTCTTCATGAATTGTTATAAAACTCATATTTATCAATATCCTACTTCTATATTCAAGATTCAGGAAAAACGACCTATTATTTTTTTTTTTACTAATTGCTAACTATTTGGAAAATTAATTTGTTACATACTGATATATAATTAGCATAAAATTACATGGTTCTTCTGTGAATGAAATTAGCCTAATGTGATTTAAGAACAATAGATCATTTTGCAAAATGACCAAGAATGTGAAGAATTGATAGGAAACACATCACATCATTCAGTCAACCATTCCACTGAGTCCCAATTTATTTCCTTTTAAAAGTTTTTTTTTATTCTTGGGGTGATAACGGAACAGTTTTCTTACTCAAGCCATTGTGTTTGACCTCCTTCTTAAACAAGGTTGCATCTTCCTTAGATAGTTTGTTGATACGGGCCACACAATATCCCAGTGCCAATGTTGATCATTTGTTCTGAAAGTAGCCAAGTTGGTCTCTCTTCCAGAAAAGCTAAAATGTTGTCAAATACTCAGCTATGTGAACTGAGTATTGGTACTTCAGCTCATGACAGCAACTTGAGGGAGTCACGGGGGCCTGAAGTGGTTACTTGTGGAACCTAAATCTGTACTGCTGGTGTCTCTCGGTGCCTCCCAAGTGTCCACCTTTCTGCTGCCAGATCATCAGGACCTCTTTGCTCTTATACTCAACTCCTCTTGTTACGGTAGCATGTTGGCCTTCATAACGAGAGGAGTTGAGTATAGGAGCAAAAAGGTCCTTCTGCAGTCGTGCAGGGCCCTGGTGAGACCACACCTGGAGTATTGTGTGCAGTTTTGGTCTCCAAATTTGAGGAAAGACATTCTTGCTATTGAGGGAGTGCAGCGTAGGTTCACGAGGTTAATGCCCAGGATGGCGAGACGGTCATATGTTGAAAGAATGAACGACTGGGCTTGTATAGACTGAAATTTAGAAGGATGCTCCCCCCCAGTTAATCTCCCTTCCCCAAGTCCCATATTTCCTTTTAGGAAAGTTTAACATGGTTTTTCCAGGATCATATTCATAGTTATTCTCCCTGGAGGAGACAAGTTGCCCAATTTTGTTGCTTCCATTTACTGTCCAGAGAGACTTATAGTGGCTATCGGATCGATATTCAATAATCTGTGACTATCTAGCGGAAAGCTCTCAGCAAAAGTTCTAATGGGCATTCATTTCTGAAACCCTCGATAGGTGATTGAAAATCTGTATTTTCTGATCAATGACAAAATGCACATTTGTTTTGGCAATATTTTTTACCCTAAGTCAGGAAATGTGCAATAAATTGCTTTGGAAAAAATTGCCTTTTAACATGGCTAAAATGATCACTTTCTTGTGTTCAAACGGGGTGATTCAGTCGGAATTACAATTTGTAAGGAAGTGTACGTTTGCAGCTACAAACTAGATCTCTAGATGGCAGTCTGCTCACTAATATAGTCACAGTGGCCCAAGTTGTGTTACCTAAAATATCCTGCATGATATTTTTGAAGTTGAAATAATTTTGTATCCTGTCAATTTTCCGTTTAGTGTTGTCTTGAACTCCTGACCATAAGTTTATTTCTACTGCAGTAGATGTAGCCCAGTCCGTCACAGAGACCAGTCTTCCCACCATTGACTCCATCTGCATTTTACATTGCCTCGGGCAAGCAGCCAACATAATGAAAGACTGAGTCCAACTCCGGTCATTTCTTCTTTTCCCTGTACCCGTCCAGCAGAAGGTACAGAACCTTGACAGTGTGCACCCCCAGATTCAGGAACAGCTTCTTTCCCACTGTTATTGAGAGGGAGTTACATTTTTCTCTTTGGGCCAAAGGAATCAGAGGATATGAGGTGAAAGCAGAAACGGGGTACTGACTTTAGATGATCAGCCATGATCATATTGAATGGCGGTGGCTGGCTCGAATGGCCTACTCCAGCACCTATTTTCCTATGTTTCTATCAGGTTTCTGAACAGTCCTTCCATAACCGAGGGTACTTGTCTGATTCACCTCCACTCCATTGCCGACACTGGACTTTGTCTAGCACTGCTGTACTTTAATGCTGAGAACTATATTCTCCACTCTGCATCTTCCCCATTTCTCTGTCTATTGTACTAAAGTTTGATTGTATTTATGTAAAGTTATCTGATCTAATTGATTAGCATGCAAAACAAATCATATCACTGTACCTCGGTACACGTGACAATAATAAACGTAAACCAGCTTGTTTGGCATTGGAGTTCAGCGTACTTTCGTTTGGATTATTAATTGAGAACTATTTCCTCCTTAGGTGCATGGAATGTATCGTACTACAGGAGCTAGCTTTGAAAAAGCTCAGCAAGAGTTTGCGACGGGAGTAATGTCGAACAAAACTGTACAAACCGCTGCAGCGAATGCAGCCTCTACTGCTGCCCGTGGTGCTTTCAAAGGCAACCAAATTTAAAGGAGATGGGGAAGCACACCACCTCTCTACTTGATTTCATCTGTCCATGTACTGCTCCAGTCATTACAAGCATACTGATATCTATGAACATGGTCTCATCATAACTTCAGCATGAACCTTTATAAGGGGGAAAAAAAAATCTTTATGTAGCCCTTGAATTAGGTTTTCACATGGGCTAAAATTTGACAAACGGTATTTGCTTGACTGAAACATTCTTTTTTAATCGCTTTTTATTTTCCCTAGATATTTTGGAACAATCATACTGACCTTTTTTCTCTTTTTTTTTTGTTAAAGCTGTAAATAGCATGTTTCACGGTCTCTTTAATATTGTATTTCTGAATTACTGGAGAATCTTGCATCTTCTGTGCTACACTGGATTGCTGTCTAATTTGCACGCAAATTTGTGATATTGAAGAATTGTTTGTGCTACCAGTGTACATTGGATTGGATTTTTTTTTTCCCTGTGTGTCTGATGCATCATCTGTAACTGCCCCGATAAAACCCCACTTCCAAGTCAATACTCAAGTACCTTTAATCATTTGCAATTGTTTGTAGTTTTTCCTCTTAACTTTTTGTCTATCAACTCAAAATGTCATCTATCACACTTAGACATTTTAGTGGTGTAATCACATGGTTGATTTACTATTTCTAGCATAATTGAGTACATGATCCAAACCAAGAATCCTAAATAATTGGAGTGTAAGCTGTGTGGCACAGTATAATTTGAAGTTGTCAATTACAAGTGGAGTGAATTGTTTGGAATGTCTTTTGGAAATTGAACTGCAATAATTAAGTATGTTGTGCCTTCAACTATTACAAATTGACAGTGCAAAACAAATTCCTGCCGTAAGAGTCTTTGAGAAATACGAATTCTGCTTGTAAAGGGTTGTACTTGCATGTTTTAATTTGGATTTTTTTTTAAATCAACTATTGACATGTTCAATAGCATTTTGGGCTCTTGTCTGGCATTTCAGTTTATTGGATCATGTTTTGGAAATAATAATCTTTTTCTTTCCAGTTAAAATATTGGTTTAATTAGATTTCTGAAGGCTGTTCGAATACAAGATTGATAAATGGTTAAATTGACAGTTTGCTCTTTAAAATGTGACATCGATAAGTAAAGCAACTGACTGTACTACTGTTAAGTGTTTCAATCTTGTTGATCAATGAGATCACCTCTTGCATTCGCGAAGATAGTTCTTATGATTGGCTGTTGGTTACGTGCTTGTCTAACCCTATTGCAGGTCTAATCTAGAAGCGGTGATATCTACATTTTTCTTCTTGCTGTTGGTTATTTTTATACCCACGCTGCTCCTTCCTAAAATCAGCGATGCCACTGAAGAAAATCCTGCTCCCATGATGGGCCTGAAGAAGAAAGGACTTTCCATTTTGAAAAATGGATACCGTATTATGTGGCCGGATATAGTGAAAATTGCACTGTATAGGTTACCTTGTGTATAGAGAATTCTTCAACACTGATTTAAGTTTTAATCTGAAGTACTCATTGAGTGCAGATATTTCAGAAGCAGAAGCTGGATTCAGTCAGCCAATCGATAATTACACAAGTATTCAAATGTAGATCATGACAGCTTTGGTAATGTTTGCAGTTGCGGTGAGTACAGCAGAATGCAATTCTTGCCAGGTCCGCATACCTGTTACAAATTTCCTTGCAATGCTGGATCTTTGTTTTCCATTTTATTTGACTGAAAAGCGATTGAAGTGTGCAGTTTAGGTTCATTTTGTGTGTGTGTGTGTGTGTATGTGTTAGCTTGACTTAGTTCCGGTTGTTGGTTTCGTAAGCTGATCAAGCATCATTGAAGTGTTGTTTTATTTATTTTACTTATGCATCATTTTTTTTTCTTTTCTGAGTTCATTGTTGTATAAATTGTATTTTGAGGGATAATGTACACACTTGATTTTCAAAGCAGTTGTAACATTTTAAAGAAATTCAAGGCATAATATGCATTGAAATATACATTGTTTATAATGTCATGACTGAGTGTTGGACTAGACAGTTTCAGTTTGTAATGCCTCGAGTTTGTATGCACAAGCATCATAAACCTACCACTGCGGTTCCATCACCCATCACTATTAATTAACACTTTTGAACCAGTCGAGAGAAAGCAGAGAATTTAGTTGAATCCTGCAATTGGAGCATGACATTTGATGCAACCAGGTGAACTCTATATTTCTGGTCACAGCACCACCCATTTACCTGTAAGTAGCAGGCACAGACAGAATATATTAATTAATTAATTAATTAATTAATTGGAAATAGGATGTCAGGCAAAGTTAATAATGCAAACTTTAATAAACCCCAAGCTTTGAACAAATTAGCTTGTAATAAGAGCATTTCCTCGCTTGCATATTTTAAACAAAATTGCAATTAAAATATATTTTTAAAATAAAATTGAATGAAATCTTGATTTATACATATTTGAAAGATTAGTTATGGATATGTGAATTGAGTGCTTTTTAGTAGAATTATCATGATAACCAAACACCTTGTTTTGAATGGAATCAATGGTAACAATTTGTTCTGTTATTGGTACTTCTTATGTTAAATGTTATACTAAATATTTTAATGTTGCAAGAGGCATTGAAGGAAATGTCATCCTTTGTTAATTTATATAATTAGTGATATTGGTGTATTTTCTACTTTAAAGAACTTTTGTTGTGCAGTACTGTGATAAATCTTAATTAAATTGTGAAATGGTGCAGAAATGGCAATGTTTGTTAAACAAAACTTTTGGGTATGCAAGACTCAATTTTCAATGGTAAATTCTTTCTTTGAAGTAAACTGGAGCAAGCTTTATCCCACACTGCCGCAGATGATTGGGGAATTTCTGCTAAATGTGGATATGGACTCTGAAGTTATCTTGGTGGTGAAGATTGAGTTTATGTATCCTCTGGGGTGTCACTGTCTTAAATGACAGTCTTGTTTATGAATTGTTATTGATTTGAAAAGTCTGAAAATCGATTCTCAGTGTTAAATGTGGCATTGATTTGTGTACTGTTGGGGATTTTGGTGACATTTGTAGTCTTGCCTTTTATATAAAATGAGTGCAACACTTGAATCGTATGAAAAAACGGGATTGGTAACAGATGATGATGAATTTCTGTTTTGAAAGTTGAGTTGATTTATTTGATTTGATTATGGAGTAAATATAAATTCAATTTTACTTAATACGAAATTGAGAAACCTACAAGTTCTGTTTTTCCATTCTGCTTCTTCAAAAAAGGCTGAAGTCAATCAGGAGAGAAGCTTAATTAAATTTCCCAACCCTTATAATGCGTCCGAGCAGTATGTCAGCATGCAGTAAATAATAGCTGGGAGCACATGGATTAAACAATTGATAACATTGAGAAACTGCAGCAACACTATTAATCAAGGTATCCGACATATGTTTCCTTTTGGTGGATGGGGAAGAAAGAGAACATCTATGCACATGGAAATATGCACAAGAGTGGCTATATGTCCCCTTCAGGCTTTATAATCACTTGACAGGGAGCATTCCCCATACTTTGTCAAGGGATATGTAAGGAGCTGACACTTAAATAAATTCAAAATGTGGAAGCCACTGAATGATTTAGAGTATATAATGTAAAGTAATGTGGTTTATTGTTAAGCATCAAAGAATGGAGAACAATAGACAATAGGTGCAGGAGTAGGCCATTCGGCCCCTCGAGCCAGCACCGCCATTTAATGTGATCATGGCTGATTATCCCCAATCAGTACCCCGTTCCTGCCTTCTCCCCATATCCCCTGACTCCGCTATTTTTAAGGGCCCTATCTAGCTCTCACTTGAAAGCATCGAGAGAACCGGCCTCCACCACCTTCTGAGGCAGAGAATTCCACATACTTACAACTCTCTGTGAGAAAAAGTGTTTCCTCGTCTCCGTTCTAAATGGCTTACTCCTTATTCTTAAACTGTGGCTCCTGGTTCTGGACTCCCCCAACATCGGGAACATGTTTCCTGCCTCTAGCGTGTCCAAACCCTTATTAATCTTATACGTTTCAATGAAATACCCTCTCATCCTTCTAAACTCCAGAGTGTACAAGCCCAGCCGCTCCATTCTCTCAGCATATGACAGTCCCCACCATCCCGGGAATTAACCTTGTAAACCTACGCTGCACTCCCTCAATAGCAAAAATGTTCTTCCTCAAATTAGGGGACCAAAACTGCACACAATACTCCAGGTGTGGTCTCACTAGGGCCCTGTACCACTGCAGAAGGACCTCTTTGCTCCTATACTCTTGTTATATAGGCCAACATGCCATTCGCTTTCTTCACTGCCTGCTGTACCTGCGTGCTTAAGAAAGTCATCTGTTGGAAGCTTTGTGCTCCAAGCAGAAGGCTAAAAAGCAAATAGAGGCTCTGAACTGAATATAATAAACCAGAGCTCCTGAAAATGTTTAAAGGGTATGGGGGACATCTTTATCAGGGGATACAAATTGAGTTGACTGAAAATCAAAATCACACTATTTGGTGGGCCATTCAAAAGAATAAGGGTCAACCCTTTGATCTGTAAGGTTGCTGAAGTCATGTAAATGTATTTTTTTAAATCAAGAAACTGCTGATGCTGGGAATCTGAACCCAAAACACAAAATGTTGGAGACACTCGGCAGTTCAGGAGACACCCGTGGACAGAGAGTTAATGTTTCAGATTGGAGTCCCTTTGTCGACCTGACAATTTAATTATTTGATGGAAGTGCATACTTATATGGAACTTATTAAAGATCTGATGAGATCTACCTTTGCTCTCTACCTTTGGATATAGTCCAAGATCATTTGAAGAGTAATTATTTGGGCAGGTGAGCAGCAAATATCTGGTTACCGGTAATCTCTCTGGGTGTAGAGGAAAAAAAAAAAAAAAATAAGGGAATCTTCGCAGTTGTATAAGACGTTGGTGAGACCACTTTTAGAATATTGTGTTCAGTTGTGGGCACCATGTTATAGGAAAGATATTGTCAAGCTTGAAAGGGTTCAGAAAAGATTTATGAGGATGTTGCCAGGATTAGACGGTGTGAGCTATAGCGAGAGGTTGAGTAGGCTGGGTCTCTATTCCATGGAACACAGGAGGATGAAGGGGGAGGGGTTCTTATAGAGGTGTATAAAACCATGAGAGGTATAGATCGGGTAAATGCACAGAGTCTCTTGCCCAGAGTAGGGGAATCGAGGACCAGAGGACACTGGTTCAAGGCGAAGGGGAAAAGATTTAATAGGAATCCGAGGGGTAACTTTTTCACTCCAAGGGTGGAGGGTGTATGGAACAAGCTGCCAGAGGAGGTAGTTGAGGCTGGGACTATCCCATTGTTTAAGAAACAGTTAGACAGGTACATGGATAGGACAGGTTTGTGGGATATGGACCAAACTCGGGCAGGTGGGACTAGTGTAGCTGGGACATTGTTGGCTGGTGTGGGCAAGTTGGGCCGAAGGACCTGTTTCCACACTGTATCACTCTATGACTTAAAAATTAACTAATGAGGAAAAATGGAATCTGGGTGACAAGCCTTCCAATTGAAGTGTTACACTGACAACATTTATTTTACAGTTTTTATTTGATGATGTTAAAATTCTCATATCTGGGTTATTGAGAAAATTATATAAATGTTAAAGATCAGTTGCATTGTATTAAATATCATTGAGCTATTTGTTTTTAAATAGTCATTTTATAATCAGATACATTTTGATTTACCCCAATCGCAATGGGAGCTTCTGAGAACTTGTACAAGAAAAATAAAGGAAGACATGAAACTAAAAAGTATTTTTTACCCTGGCTTGAAGCTGAATTTCAGAATTAAGCATGTTATAATATGGGCTTTAATCAGGAGGATTATTTGTCATTCCTAAACTCATCAGAACTCGTTGCTATATGTTTGTTTTTCTTGCCACGTCTTGTTGAAAGAATAAGCCACTTAATTTCTCCCTCCATTCTTTTAATCTAACTTTTGTAATGAGCAGTTTAATAATCTTTCCACATTCATGTTTGGTGAAAATGTGTCGCCTTATTCATTCTTTTGATTATAGTATCTCTTAGTACTATAAATCTATCATTCTCTGGCTTGTACGAAGAAACTGCAACATAGATTTTTGCAAAAAATAATTTTTTAGCTCCCTTCAATTAGATAGATGCTTTTATGGCTGGATCCCTTGTTGCCGTTTTATTATTGATTTTGTTTTGTGAAGTTCTGACAGTGATATAAACAGCCAGTTTGGTGAGGGCTATGATCATTTTTGGATTCTGATGTGAAACTGGATTAGTCCAATGCTGGGATTTCAAAGTTAAAGGTTGATTGGAAATTTACAAACTGGTACATGTGCAGGCAAAGTTTTTTTTTTTCTCCTCCCAGAAGGGTTTTTTTTTCCAGGATGTAGGACTCTTTGAAGAAACTGGATGATGTAATGGGATGCCAGATGGTATGGTTTTCTAAAGGGGTAAACACAAATGGACCAAGGTTGTTTATCTTGTGAAATTCTTTCCAAATTGATTAAGAAGGAACTGCAGATGCTGAAAAATCGAAGGTAGACAAAAATGCGGGGAGAAACTCAGCGGGTGAGGCAGCATCTATGGAGCGAAGGAAATAGGCAACATTTCGGGTCAAAACCCTTCTTCAGACTGGATCAGTCTGAAGAAGGGTTTCGATCCGAAACGTTGGCTATTTCCTTCGCTCCATAGATGCTGCCTCACCCGCTGAGTTTCCCCAGCATTTTTGTCTACTTTCCAAATTGATGTTACCACAGCACGGGTAACATCGGTTTTAGAAACAGTAAACTTAAGTGCAATGAATTAAGGCAATATTTGACCAACGAATTTTGCTGTGTGATGTATTTATAATCTAATTTGGCAGAATGTATAAATTTTGCACAGTCTAACTTTTCAAAATGCAGTGTTTTATCTCATTTCAATCAACCGATCATAGCATTATGATTTGTAAGGTTCTGCAAAACCTTCCAAAAAAAAAAGTAACATGTTGTTCACCCTTGTACAATAGTCTGTTACAGCATAGTTTTAATTTGTGGACTTGAAATGCTAGCGTGAGTATTTTAAGTTCATCTTGCATTAAAAGATCTGGAATTATTAACTTCACCCTATTAATTTGTATATTTTGTAAATTGCATTCTGCCATTGTTTGGAGTTGCATTCTAATGTACAAATGCGCTTTCCACCCGAAAAATAAATATACTAACAACTGAAGAGCAGTTCGACGGTTGTTGTTTGTGTTCACTTTGGTCTTGCTGTTTTGAAGGATATGGCACCTAATTCTACAAAATGTTGCAACAGAACATTTGACAAAAATGCTTCATTTTGGTGCACTTTTGTATAATCATTACAAATTCAGGGGTTCATGATTTAGGGTAGAGATATTTCTAAATTGCAGTATCTAATTTGAAGGGTTGTATTTATGAAATCCCCTCTTTCTATTTAGCAGAAGGAGATCATGAAGGAATGTTTATTTAAAAAAAAAGACAAAATGTAGGGCTGTTGGAAATGCTTGGCAGGTCCAGCTTTGCTAGTGCAGAGGGAACAATTTGTCCGCATTACATATGGGTGAGGTACAGGAGAAATGACCAATTGTGATACTAACAGAAGAAGCGAGTTCCCTGAAGTTTTTAAATCTAATGTCAGAGTTGGAAAAGCTGGATGTTGCTGAATCAGACACTGAATGGTGTTTCTCGAGCTGGTGTTGGGCGTTGGTATATCAGTGCAGGAGGCCGCAGCCATGTAGTTTTAGTTTTAGACATACAACATGGAAACAGCCCACCGAGTCCACACCATCACAGGGAGAACGTGCAAACTCCGCAGTCTGCACCCGAGGCCAGGATCAAACCCGGATCCCTGGTGCTGTGAGGCAGCAACTGTGCCACTGTGCTGCCAAAATTAGGTACCTGGATAGTAGAGAGCAGGTAAAATAGCTGGTTTTTGGAAGTTATCCTGGGTGTGGGTTGAGACTGATGAACAAACCATTAGTGTGGAGGGTACAATCATATCAAAGCATCCAAAGGGAAGAAGATGATGTTTGTTGGTGACATCACATTGAGAATTAATGGAGGATGAACTATAACCGTGGAGGCTAGTGAATTGAAAGGCAAAAAGAGGAAGGAATAGGCTGAGACCAAAAGAGCAGTGAATGGGGCAGCCACTGTTAAAACCCCTGTCAATGACAGTGGAACAAAATCCTAGGTTGGGTTCTATTGTCTGTCCTTTAGTCTTCAACAATTCTCCTTCCCAGTTCCATGTTACGCCTCTCCAGAGCTGCCAAGTTTTGTCAGAGCATTTCAGTATTCTAGTACCAGAAAGTCAATATTTTGCTGAGGAGATCAGTATTTTTACCCGTTGCCATTTTGCTGATTTAAAAAAAAAAAGATTATTCTCTCTCTCTGTCTCTGTCTCTCTCTGTGTCTCTCTCTGTGTCTCTCTCTGTGTCTCTCTCTGTGTCTCTCTCTGTCTCTCTCTGTGTCTCTCTCTGTGTCTCTCTCTGTGTCTCTCTCTGTGTCTCTCTCTGTGTCTCTCTCTGTGTCTCTCTCTGTGTCTCTCTGTGTCTCTCTCTCTGTCTCTCTCTGTCTCTCTCTGTGTCTCTCTCTGTGTCTCTCTCTGTGTCTCTCTCTGTCTCTCTCTGTCTCTCTGTGTCTCTCTCTGTGTCTCTCTCTGTGTCTCTCTCTCTCTCTCTCTCTCTCTCTGTCTCTCTCTCTGTCTCTCTCTCTCTCTCTCTCTCTCTCTCTCTCTCTCTCTCTCTCTGTCTCTCTCTCTGTCTCTCTCTCTCTCTCTCTCTCTCTCTCTCTCTCTCTCTCTCTCTCTGTGTCTCTCTCTCTGTGTCTCTCTCTGTGTCTCTCTCTCTCTCTCTCTCTCTCTCTCTCTCTCTCTCTCTCTCTCTCTCTCTCTCTGTCTCTCTCTCTCTCTGTCTCTGTCTCTCTCTCTCTCTCTCTCTCTCTCTCTCTCTCTCTGTCTCTCTCTGTCTCTGTCTCTGTCTCTGTCTCTGTCTCTGTCTCTGTCTCTCTCTCTCTCCCCCCCCCCCCCCCCCCCCCCCATAGAGCTTTGTTTAAATTACCACGCACTAAACTGACAGCGCTGTTTAAAGCTGAAGTGGTGTACATCCGTATTGTTATCGCATTTCCGTACAAAATATGGGAATTCCGTACTACATGGCAGCTCTGCCGCTCCCTTTACCTCCTCCACTCCCACCATCCATGGACCCTATTCTTCCAGGTGAAGCAACATTTTGCTTGTACTTGTTCAAATCTAGTGTATTGCATTGCCCATCATGGCAAATTCTTGTGTGAGTATATAAATAGTATCTGATGAAGGATGGGTGCCTGAAAAAAAATGTTTTCATCTGTCTCTTACAATGTTAACTGGCCTAATATTTTATTTTCCTAGTTTCTAATTCCTCATAGCTAACCATTTCAACTATGCATCCCATTCACATACTAACCTTTGTGCCCTGAGCCACCTCCATTGTCAGAGTGAGGCCATGTTAACTGGAGCACCTCATATCCTGCTTGGGTAGCTTCAAACTCAATGGAATTCTCCAATGTTGGGTATCCAACCCCAACAATCATTGGCTAAACAATTTGCACTTCTTATCCTCTTATCTCACAACCTGTTATCTACTTCCCATGTCTGGCCCTCATCCACCCATCTGCAGATCAAACCCCACTCATTTATCACTTGCCAGCCTTTATCCCATCACCACCTCTCATCTAGCTTTCTCCCCACTACTACAAGGTGAAGTCTGAAACGTCACCTTTCCACGTCTTCAGGAGATGCCGCCTGACCTGCTGAGTTTTTTCACCACATTGTGTCTTATGTTATTTCTTTTCGCGATTGTCAATTTGGTAGTTTGAAAATTCTGTTGTGAAGAAAACAGTCGCACAACACACAGAGCCATGTTGTAGTTATGAAATGCACACAGCTTTAATACTCCAAATTTGCCCACAAATTTCAGCATTTTTGGAAACACAAAAGAAATACAAACAGCACAGCTGAATTTTCTTGTTACGAAAGCAATAGGGTAAATGGCCAGCTTGGACAGTTCCTGGAATGCTCAGCGGAATCATTAAACTAGGTTGGCAGAAACAACAGTGAGACACAGAGTCCCGACTGAAACATCACCCGTCCATGTTCTCCAGAGATGCTGTCTGACCAGCTGAGTTGCTCCAGCACTTTTTGTCTTTTGTAGCAGAAATGTCAGCTTGGTTTTGTAGCTACAAACACCGTAGCGGTATAGTAATAGTGGTTACTGGTGTCGCAATCAATTTTATTGTCGCTATTAATGGAGAGCCGTGGTTATATTTTGCTTTGGAATTTGTGTTTAGTAAATCTCCATCAACAGGTAGAAAACTCAGTTGAACTATAGAAAAGTAACGGTGGTAACTGAGCCTAAACGAAAAAGCATGATATCCAGCTGACCATTTAACAATCAACTATCACAGTATTCCATCATGATGGCCGAACACAATCATCACACAGTGTAAAATAGCGTGCAAAGTAACTTTGAAAGAGGGCTGAACAACACAGTTTTTCTGAAAATTTTATCATACCGATTTCCCCCCACAATTCGTACCTCATTGTCCAACAAAGCAGAGCCTGAATAGTGGAGGTTAATATAGCAGAAATGTCATTTAAAAACAATATTGATTGTCCATGATTAGTGGTTGAATGTTGCATCCTTTATCAATCATTCTTCATGTACATATTAAATTTGCTATAATAAAACGACGTAGGTAATGATGAAAACCACATACATTTGTCAAAGGGCACATTGGCAGTAAAAGAAAAGAGTCACCAGCATCTGAATTGTTCCTAGTGTATTACTAAATTGGTCCCTACAAATCCTGCACCACACCATCATGGATGCTCCCCAACTGCACTTGCATCTTTGCTCTCTCTGAAGAAAGGTCCTGGGTCTGCACTTGAGTTGGCAAGGGGAACTCGGGTAAGAGTCACATCTGCCTCCCTTTACTCACCAACTAGTGGTTCCTTTGGCAGCTCTTGTCCAATCCAGCAATAGCCTTAGATAAAAACAAAGCATGAGGCTGAGGATTTGGCTGGAGTGAACGCCTGAGATCACAACTTTAATAACGCTCATAAGTTATAGGAGCAGAATTAGACCATCCAGCCCATTAAGTCTGCTCCGCCATTCAATCATGGCTGATTTATCGTTCCCTCTTAACCCCATTCTCCTGCCTTGTCCCCATAAGCCCTGACACCGTTAATACTGTTAAGGAATCTTAAAATATTACTGGATCAAGGGATTTTTTTTTTTACAAAGTGGCTCCAGGAACTAAAATGTTCCCTGCAGCTCCAAATCAAAATACACTTCCCTTTTACCATGTACGAATGTTCCCATAAGCAATTTCAATTTCTTTATTAATTATTGCACATATTTCACACATGGTGGAAATTTTAAATAATGGCTAAAATCTTAAAATACTATGGCACCTAACATTAAACATATTGACAATGAACATCGGCCAGGACTTTTTTTTATTTAAAGGTGGTCAAAATACAATCGCAGAGCTTAAACCACGGGTTTATCAGCTCAGATAATATTTGGCAAGCCAATTTCTGCAGCCCATTCACTTTTCCTATTCACAAAAACAGCCTGCGAGTCTTCGGAAAGCCTTCCCTCCTATTTACTTTTGCAACAGTTCAGTCCTGACGTTGCATCACCACGTTTCGGACGCATCTTTGCCATCAGTGCAACAAACGAACGCAATTAACAAACCTGGTCTGTTTCAAAGAATGCACCACTTCTGCTTTCCCTTCCCAAACTCAATTCTCCCCATTCTTGCCCTTCCACATAAATCAATTATTTTGGCAATCTTAAATTTGAATTCACAAATGCCTGTAATTTTCCTTACTTGAAATGATATAAGGTAGAATTTTTTTAAATCAAATTCAACTCCTGAAATTCTTACACTCACAGTATCATATCTAACTAGCAGTGGTGGATCATGACTCAGTCATGCCGGAAGGATAGATTTGACAGCAAATGGAAAGCACCCAGTGATAATTTGCATTGAAAATTGCTCACATAATGGTTAATGTTTCTCGGAATAGCCAAGGACGGCCAAAACTCACTAATATTAAGGTGTGATGGTTCTCAAGTCACAGTGGTTTTAAGCATTTTCTTTGGCAAATGCCATGAATGCCTGGATCAGAAATAGCATCAGCAATTAATAAGTTTAATATTGCTGGGACCAACTACTGTATTACAAGTTGTTTATTAACATTCTTCAAATGTTCGCTTCATGCTGACCTTGGTCGTGACCATCTCGGCAAGTATTACTGTGCATTAAAACCGGCTTTATCTGAAAGATATTACTCATGCCATTTTATTTCAGTTGACCTCATAAAAAAAAGTTTGCAAAAACATCCTTTCAACTTAAAGAGATCTATAACAAGGTCATACTTTGATCTCCCCATTACTTTCAACCAAATATCTTATGCATGCTCGAAGTCTAAATGCCATAGAAAATAACTTGAAGCAACTGCTGTACTCTTCAAGGGGGTTAATGTGCAACAATTTCATGCACTTTTATCTTAATAGTTTGGGTGATTTTCTTACTAAAGTGCGAGACCATTCGTTTAAGGAATGAACCACACTTTTTTTTTGTCTTGGAAGTTGATTCATAAACATGCTGGTGAAATTGGAAATAAGATGCTGCACAAATGTTATAAAGGTTCTTGGTTGTAATGTTGGAAGATGCAGTCTGCATTCCACTGCAAATTAAAGTTTAGACTGGAACTTGTTTTCCTTTGACAATTTCGAACATTTTTCGGAATGATCCATCAGCGTTTTGAATGCATACAGAAGAGCTTCAATCACCTCTGTCATGTTAAGTGGCTTTAACGTATTAACTCTTTATATGTCCAAGACTGTGTGGCGTTGTTGCAGATAGTTTCTAAAAGGAAATCCCAGAGTCAGGAATGAAAAAGCAAGTTCAAAAGTTTCTCCATGACAGCTCTGGGTTTTTGTGAGACATTTGGATGGAAGTCAGGTCCAAATCACTGCCAAACGCATGAATTTTAAATTCAATAGGAAGATAGCAAGTGGCCATAATTTCCGGTGCCCCATTTCAAAAACAAATAGAGAATCGCTGAGGTGTAAGGTTTTCTCACAACAAGCAGATGAGATTCTTCCCTTCTTCAATTTCTTCCTGTACTTTATCACTCGATGTTGCGATTTCTGCTTGGGCTGATAGCACCGCACAAAGGAATGTGAGGACTGTTCCACCAACTGCTGTGTAAAAGGCCCAGCCCAGAGAACAGGCACCTAACTGGTAAGGTGAAACGTCTGGTCCACAGTAGTCCACCACCTTCTGAGAACCCCATCCGGCAGGATGCAGGATGAGGCCAAGAATTAGGAAGAGGCCTGAAAGAAACAAAAAATGAAATGCATAAGCACACACCAGATTCGCACGGTATGGCTGATCAAGCATTGTGGATAGTTTTTAATGGGAAAAACTCATAACTATTGAAGCGTTAGAGACCCAGGTTTGATCCTGACCTCTGGTGGCTGCCGATATGGAATTTGCACTCGTGTATGAAATTCCATCTACAATAACTTTCCAGACGTGCATTAAAATTATTGTGCTACTATTGTAATTTAAGTAATCATAACTGAAATTCTTGTTTAAAATATGTAATGCAAGATTCTGTTGTAATTGGTCATATGACAAAAATCTACTGTCGGATAAAATCGCCCTGGACCAGTTTAGTTTAGCGATATAGCGCGGAAACAGACCCTTCGGCCCACCCACCGCGTGGACCAGCGATCACACCCGTGCACTAGTACTATCCTACACACTAGGGACAATTGAGAAATTTTCCGAAGCCAATTAATCTACAAACCTTGTAAGTGTTTGGAGTGAGGGAGGAAAGCGGAGCACCCGAAGAAAACTAACAGGGAGACCAGACCGTACAAACTCTGAACAGACAGCACCTGTACTCAGCATCGAACCCTGGTCCCCAGTGCTGTAAGGCTGCAACTCTACCGCTGCGCCACCGTGCCGCACCTACTTCATAATGGGTCTCTCTACATAATGTGACACATTTTAAAGAATCAGGAATGTCTATAGGGAATCATGCGCACAATGTCATCCCTCCGTGCCCATACAAACAACTCAAACACATTTGCTACCATACCAGCTCGAAAGGATGCAAAGATTTACAAGGATGTTGCCATCACGTGAGGGCCTGAGCAAAAGGGAGAGGTTGAGCAGGCTAGGATTATATTCCTTGGAGCGCAGGAGGATAAAGGGTGATCTTATGGAGGTGTACAAAATCATGAGAGGAATATATTGGGTAAATTACAGAGTCTCTTGCCCGGGGGGGGGAGGGGGAATCAATAACCAGAAGATATAGATTTAAGCTGAGGAGGGAGGGAGGGGGAGGGAAGCTTTAATAGTAACCCTAGATGTAACTTTTTTTGCACAAAGGGCGCTGGGTGTATGGAACGAGCTGCGGGAGGAGGTAGTTGAGGCAGGTAATATTGCGACATTTAAGAACCATTTAGACAGGTACATGGATAGAATGGGTTTAGAGGGATAAGGTCATAAGGAATAGAATTAGGCCATTCGGCCCATCAATACTACTCGTCTACCCTGCCATTCATTCATGGCTGATCTATCTCTCCGACCTAACCCCATTCTTCTGCCTTCGCCCCATCACCTCTGACACCCGTACAAGTCAAGAATCTATCAATCGCTGCCTCAAAGATATCCACTGACTTGGCCTCCACAGCCTTCTGTGGCAAAGAATTCCACAGGTTCACCACAGTCTGTCTAAAGACATTTCTCCCCATCCCCTTCCTAAAAGAATGGATATGGGCCAAATGCAGGTGGGTGGAAGACGTGCGGATGGGACATGTTGGCCGGTGTGGGCAAGTTGGGCCGAAGGGCCTGTTTCCACACCGTATCACTCTATGGCTATGACATCATCAGTTGAATCAAGAAATCTGGAACCTCTCTCTATTCCCAACAGCAAGCTGTGCTTGAAGCAATTTACTTCCGGGAATTTGCATTTTATCAACTAATAGAGAACACCAGGCGCATTAGAAATATTTGGCATTGAAGATCAAAAGTATGTAATTAGCAGAAATTAACGTGGAGATTAATCTTGAGACCGCATAACAGTGCAGTCTGAGCCGGCCCTGAAACCTATGAGTGCGTGCTAGTGGTTATGTTAGCAGTTTAGTAACCAGGGACTTGGACTAATAAACTAGAGAAGTTTCACCAAGGAAGAGAATTTGAATTTCATTTTAAAAATCAAAAATCTGGAATTATACACTGGCATAATTAAAGTGCACACAAAACCATCTGTAAAACCATGCTGGAGCAGTCGTGTTCTTTGGGAAGGATAGTTATTCTGACACACTCCACCCACATATAAATCCAGTCTCAGTTAATATAGTTGCTGCCCTAGCAAACCCTCTTAAATTCTGCTCCAAATGAAATTGATCGTGCTGGTGATAGACAGAAATCATGATGATTTAAAAAATCCATCAGCATTTTATTACAGGTGATAGGAGCAGAATGAGGCCATTCGGGCCCATCAAGTCTACTCTGCCAATCAATCATGGCTGATCTATCTCTCCCCCCTAACCCCATTCTCCTCCCCATAACCCCTGACACCTGTACTAATCAAGAATCTATCTCTGCCTTAAAAATATCCATTGACTTGGCCTCCACAGTTTTCTGTGGCAAAGAATTCCACAGATTCACCAAGAGTCAAGAATGTTTTATTGTCATATGTGCCGGATGGAACAATGAAATTCTTACTTGCTGCAGCGCAACAGAATATGTGAATATGGAAACATAGTACATAACGGGAAAACAAAGACAAAGTTGAATAAATAGCAAATATAGTGGAAATAACAAATAATAGTTCAGAGCTCAGAGCTTATTCGATATTGTGTTTAATAGTCTGATGGCTGTGGGGAAGAAGCTGTTCTTCCCCACCCTCTGACTAAAGAAATTCCTCCTCATCTCCTTCCTTCCTTTAATTCTGAGGCTCTGACCTCTAGTCCTAGACTCTCCCACTAGTGGAAACATCCTCTCCACATCCACTCTATCCAAGCCTTTCACTATTTGGTAAGTTTCAATGAGGTCACCTCATTGAATCAATTGGTCATTTAGATTGTGCCTCATCTTTCAATTGCAGATAATTGCTGTAATTATGATATAGTTTCCTTGGTAACGGAAATGTAACTGAATGGAACATTTACACATTAACCTCGTAAAGACACATTAACAGAAGCTGCGGTGACTGTTTATCACAAAATGAGTCAACTGTTCACGTTCAATAAAACCAAACGGTTGTCTACACAGTTCCCACGTCTAGTCATTTATCAGCTACAAAGATAAACTAGCTTTCAACTTCATGTTTCCTGTACAGTAAAATTTAGTTTAGTTTAGAGACACAGCATGGAAACAGGCCCTTCGGCCCACCGAGGTCACGCCAACCATCGATCACCCACACATTAACACTATCCTACACACTCGGGACAATTTACAGAAGCCAATTAACCTAGAAACCTGCACGTCTTTGGAGTGTGAGAGGAAACCAGAGCACCCGGAGAAAACCCACACGGTCACAGGGAGAACATACAAACTCCGTACGGGCAGCACCCGTAGTCGGGATCGAACTGGCATCGGTGGCGCTGTAAGGCAGCAACTCTGCCGCTCCGCCACCAGGTTGCCCACTAAAGGACCAACAAACATAATGTTTATTTTCTAAGCTTGCATTCCTTCTCAATTCTTTGTCAGAGAGAAAGGACTAAACCACTTCTTAGTGGTTAACGTTCAATTAGTCTCCGTGGGTTGAAAGACCTAGAAGACCAAGGTCCTGATGCAGTCTGACAAAGAACTTAACACTATTCAAGGGTTTCATAAAATGGTACAATCTTGCAGAAAAGATGCCTTTCGGGTTAAGGAGCTGACAAACCTGTCACAGTGAACCCACCTTCTTGTACTTCACCCACAGCTCTGCAATTGTCCCCCTGTCTTTAAATGGGAATTTAACCCGATGCAGAGTGATTGAAGATCAAAGTTACACTTAGTAACGGGAATACTGCTCGTCAGGGATGGGAGAACTAACTTTGTGTGCCCTGAACATAAAAAAAAACGGGCTAAATAGGAAATGGTATTGCAATAGTGTACGTTAATAGTGGATCTAAAAAATTTACGCTGTGCGACGTACATTTTTGGAGATGTAAAATAGAATTAAGTTCATAACACACGATTTATGTTTCCACACTTCTTGCATTCTTGCAAATAATAACAGATGATAACTCGGTCAGGTCATCCCGTGCTACCTGCCACCTTGGTCGGATAGTCGGCGACTAAACCATCTCCCCCACCTGGTTTGCCGGGTGAGGAGGGGACTGTGGACCCCCCAGCAGGACAAAAACAAGACCTATCAAAGGGCAGGTGAGCTCCTAGCGAGCCAACGGCCATCAACACTTCAGTAGAAGTTGCGATCACTGTCGTACACGGCATTGTAAGGCACCGTGCCCAGTGATGTTGGCAACAATGGTGATGACGACTTGATATTTTTCATTCCTGTCGTTTATCTAAACATCATGCCATGTACGTATGTAATAGAGTGCACAAGCATTTGGGCAGTTAGAGAAAAATGTCTTGTGTGATCTCTGAGGTTCATGTACACTGTCAGGTCAGGTCAGTCCATCCCACACTTGTTATTCCCTTATCATGTATTGTATCTGTCCACTGGATGGCTAGATTGCAATCACATAATCCAGCCGTTCTTTCGCTGACTGCATTGCATGCACCAAAAGCTTTTCCCTGCACAATAAACACGTGACAACAAACTAAACTAAACTCAACATCAGACTCCCGAGCACAAATTCCAGCTGCACTATCCGCTGCCTCGGGAAAGCTGCCAGCATAATCTAGGATTAGTCCCACCCTGGTCATTCCTTCTCCCTGCTCCCATCAGGCAAAAGGTGCAGAAGCTGGAAAGCACACACCACCACCAATCACAGGAACAGCATCCCCCCCTCTGTTATCAGGCTTCAGAACGGTCCTCCCATAGAAACATAGAAACATAGAAATTAGGTGCAGGAGTAGGCCATTCGGCCCTTCGAGCCTACACCGCCATTCAATATGATCATGGCTGATCATCCAACTCAGTATCCCGTACCTGCCTTCTCTCCATACCCCCTGATCCCCTTAGCCACAAGGGCCACATCTAACTCCCTCTTAAATATAGCGAATGAACTGGCCTCAACTACCCTCTGTGGCAGAGAGTTCCAGAGATTCACCACTCTCTGTGTGAAAAAAGTTCTTCTCATCTCGGTTTTAAAGGATTTCCCCCTTACCCTTAAGCTGTGACCCCTTGTCCTGGACTTCCCTAATTATAGGCTAGGGTACTGTCCGATTCACCACCGACTCAACGCAGACATAGTGCTTTGGCCATGGAACTGATGCGCTACAATGCTGAGAACTATTTATTTATTTATTTATTTATTTAATACATATGTTTTTATTAGAAGCAATGTACAATAGTATAAACCGCAGCATATGACATAATACATTTATTGTACTGCTTCCATTTTGATTTTTTAACAAAAATGAAATAGAAAAAGAGAGAAAGAACAGGAAAGAAAGAAAGTGAAAGAGAGCGTGCGTGTGTAAAAATAGAAGCCCTAAACTACCAAAGAGTGTAGTCACAGAGTGAGTAAGTAAAAACTTGAAAAAATAAAACGACAAAGACGAAAAATAATTTAAAAAACCCCAAAATGTGTTGATATACCGACTTCATTTCTCACCACACCCATCACCCTGTCCCTAAATCGGTATAATTCCAAAGTTGTGTTGCACCATACTATCCTTGTAATGTATCAATGAAAGAAGACCATATCTTTGAAAATTGCTCTGATTTTCCAGCTAAGACAAGTCTCAAGATGTAGCGCTTGTGATCCACATTTTAAGAGTTGGGGTAGATGCATTTTTCCAAGCTTTAAGTATGCGCTGCAATGCTGAGAACTATATTCTGCGCTCTGTATCTTCCCCTTTGCTCTACCTATTGTACTTGAGTTTGACTTGATTGTATTTCTGGAGAATACTTATTATCTGATCTAATTGAATAACATGCAACACAAAGCTTTTCACTGTACTTCAGTACATGTGATAACAATAATCCTAAACCTACATATTGGCCGTGGACTTTATAGAATGCTATGAACTCACGAGATCACATACATTCCACTGACAAGGAGGATAAGATACCAAAAGATATTTGGACAGCTTGATTCTATTCATGTATAGTATTATCCAATTTGATTGGATAGCATGCTAACATACATTTTTCATTGGAGACCTTTGAACTTTCCTTCATTGGCCTTAATCAGACTTCAATGTTATATGTGTAAGAAGAAACTGCAGATGCTGGAAAAGATAGACAAAAATGCTGGAGAAACTCAGCGGGTGAAGCAACATCTATGGAGCGAAGGAAATAGGCAATGTTTTGGGTCTGAAGAAGGGTTTCGGCCCGAAACGTTGCCTATTTCCTTCGCTCCATTGATGCTGCCTCACCCGCTGAGTTTCTTCAGCATTCAATGCTATATCTTTGCATTAATTCTACCTTTCATCTGTGCACTGCGCATGGCTTGATTGCATTCATGTACAGTTTTTCTTCACTGGATAGCACACAGAGGAAAGCCTTTCACCGTATCTCGGTGAAAATAATATTCCTAAACAGTGAAAGAAAACTCCCCAGCTGCAGAGAGGTTTTATTGAAAAACTTGGTTCAGACAAAGAAATGGGTCTGGCAAATTTATTCTGGAAGATTTTTTTTAAAATTTGAAGTGAATGTTTTTACTTGGAATGCCAGGATGAAAATGATAGGGATGAGTCTACACACAAACACGGAAAGGTAATCTGTTAGTGGAAAGATGATCATTTATTTATGCAGACTTGAATTGCTAAAAGAGCACCGTCGGGGACTGTAGTAATGTTGAAAGATTGGATTCCACCGTTAGGGGTCGGGAGAGACTTTTAGCAACTGATATTGACGACACTGGGCGTGTACTTGCTGGAGTTTAGCAGGATAAAGGTGGAGCGAATAGGGAAACGCCTGCACAGAGTGGACGTGGAAAATATGTTTACATTAGTGGGAGAATCTAGAACTAGAGGTCATAGCCTCAGATTTAAAGGACATTTCCATTAGGAAAGAGATGAGGAGGAATTTCTTTAGTCTGAGGGTGGTGCAAGCTGGTGTACTTCATTGACTTCTTTCTGTTAGGCAACTGGTCCAAGTAAGCAGGGGCGGAAATCGCTATCACAACATGGGGGGGACACAATTTCTTGGTAGCCGCATGCGCACACACGCGAGGCTTCGGAGGCTTCAGCCGTGCCCTGTGGACGGTAACATCGGGAGCTGACCTGGTTGGTGACCGACTCCGAACTCCAGCAACAGCAGCTTCATCCGCCCCGAATCGTGGGGCTTGAATCTGCTAGATCGCGGGGCCTTTCATCGCCCGGCGTGGCTTAAAACCGGCTGCGGGATCTTCCATCGCCCGGCAGGGGCTTCAACATTGGGAGCCTCAATCGCCTAGACGCAGCAAGTTGACCGTGGGTCGGTGAAAGATCCCGCAGCCGATTTTAAGCCATGCTGGGCGATGAAAGGCCCCACGAACGGGCCGATTCAAGCTCCGCTCTATGATCTTTTCTCCACCGGGATGTCACCCTCCTCCAATCACCGCGCTGTATCCTCAGTCCCACCCCCCCCTACTTCCACCTCCCTCCTCCAGTCATTGCGCTGAATCACCAAGTCCCTCCTCCACCTCCCTCCTCCAATCATCGCGCTGAATCACCAAGTCCCGCCTCCCCCCCGACCCCCATTCTCTGCTGACTGACGTCTCTCTCGTCCAATCGGTGCCCTCGACCCTCAGTCCTACCCCCACTGTCACGCGGAAAGCGGAGATTTTTTATAGTTTTTTCACCAAATTTCAAAATGCGGATTACAAAACATGGGGGGGGGGGGGGGGTTTAACCCCCATCTCTCAATACATGGAGGGGGGAGTGTCCCCCCCCCCCCCCCCCCCAGGATTTCCGCCCATGCAAAATAAAGATATCAAGGAGTGCGCATTAAAATTAAATGTACAAAATTAAAACATGTTAAAAGTCTAAAGAACATGATTAAGCTGACTGCATGGCCACAAGAATTGACATGACCGTTTAAAAAAATCTCAAATGATTTCTGATGCTGTACTACTGAAGGTTTCCTCAACTATTTCCTTCCATTTGCCTTTGATTTAGTTTAGTTTAGAGATACAGCTCGGGAACAGGTCCTTTGGCCCACCGCGCCTGCATCGACCAGCTATCCTCATGCACTAGCATTCTCCTACAGACTAGGGACAATTTACAGTCTTTTCCGAAGCCAATTAACCTACAAACATGTACGTCTTTGGAGTGTGGGATCTCGGAGAAAACCCACGCAGGTCACGGGAGAACGTACAAACTCCGGGCAGACAGCGCCTGTAGTCAGGATTGAACCCGGGTCTCTGGCGCTGTAAGGCAGTAACTCTACTGCTGCTCCACCGTGCCGCCTCAAGGTTTGCTGGTTGGCCTCAGTCTAATAGAGTTCATTCTACCACTGTCATACAAGCAGGAGGTCAGATCATCACATCATCACATGGGGAATGGTATGTTTTCCTTGGGTCTGCAGATCATTCCTGAACACAAAGATAAGAGTACGCACAGACCAAATGATTCATAAGTTCTGGCTAACAAATAGGAACCCATCACAGTGGAAATAACATGACTACATCTCCTTATTAATCCAAAATAACATAAGCGGAATAAATCAGGCAGACGCACAGAGTCTTTTGCCCAGAGTTGGGGAATCGAGAAGTAGAGGACATAGGTTTAAGGCGAAGGAGGGGGGGAAGATATTATAGGAACCTGAGGGGTAACGTTTTCACACAAAGGGTGGTGGGTGCATGGAACGAGCTGCCGGAGGAGGTAGTTGATGCAGGTACTATTGTAATGTTTAAGAAACAGTTGGACAGGTGCATGGATAGGACAGGTTTAGAGGGTTATGGGCCAAACGCAGGCTTGTGGGACTAGTGCAGATGAGACATGTTGGTCGGTGTGGGCAAGTTGGGCCGAAGGGCCTGTTTCCACACTGTATCACTCTATGACTCTGCCTTGTAGAACACTGGATATAAAGGAAGCTAGAATCCACTGCATGATGCTGGGAGTCACTGCTTGCTGCTTGCCGCATTACCAGAATTCATTTGATACTTTCCAAAGGTAGTGACTAAGCCTGGAATAGCACACTCACCCAAAAAGCTGCAGTCCTTGCGTAAACTTTTCAACTGAATGCCAAGAATGCGTTAGAGACTTCACAGCTAAAATATTTTATCATGAGATCTTTAACGTCAAAATATTGTATCAAACTACGTTGACATACTATGTGTGGACTACCAGATATTTGATTTGCTTCCCTAGGTATTCAAAGTGTATAAATACATATATTTATCTGAGAGCTTTGAATGCCGTAAAACTTAAAATGGTAAAATTGAAAATGTTTAATGAAATGGATTTCATCCCCTCGATTGTTGAGTGTTTAAAGCAGAAAGATTGACCTTCCGAAAAACCCCACAACCAGGAGACTTAACTGGTTCTTAGCCGGTCAAAGTGCAGACACTTGGTTCTTTTGTGGGGGATAAACCTACAGCAAGGTGGCATAGCGGTAGAGTTGCTGCCTCACTGCGCCAGAGACCCAGGTTCGATCCTGACTACGGGTGCTGCCTGAACAGCCCGTACGCACAGACCAATTGATTAATAAATTCTGGCTAACAAATAGGAAGCCAACGCAGTGGAAATAACATGACGACATCTCCTTGCTAATCCAGCTAAAATCAAGACCTTTGTCTTGTTGAATACTGGATCTATACGATGCCAGAGTACATGTTGCATTAAGCTGGGATACAAAGGGCGGCACGGTGGCGCACCAGTACAGTTGCTGCCTTACAGCGCCAGAGACCCGGGTTCGATCCTGACTATGGGCGCCGTCTGTACAGCGTTTGTACGTTCTCCCTGTAACATGCGTGGGTTTTCTCCGGGAACTCCGGTTTCCTCTCACATTCCAAAGACGTACAGGTTTGCAGGTTAATTGGCTTTGGTAAAATTGTAAATTGTCGCTATGTGTAGGGTAGTGTAAGTGTACGGGGATTGCTGGTCGGCGGGGACTCGTGGGTCGAAGGGCCTGTTTCTGCACTATATCTCTAAAGTGTAAAGCTGTTGAACACTGAATTAAAAGGATTTTGTGCAGCAGAAATTATTAAGCATTTTACACCTAAGCGCTCTGTACTCATAGAAACATAGAAAATAGGTGCAGGAGGAGGTCATTCGGCCCTTCGAGCCAGCACCGCCATTCATTGTGATCATGGCTGATCGTCCCCTATCAATAACCCGTGCCTGCCTTCTCCCCATATCCCTTGACTCCACTAGCCCCTAGAGCTTTATCTAACTCTTTCTTAAATCCATCCAGTGATTTGGCCTCTGTGGCAGGGAATTCCATAAATTCACAACTCTCTGGGTGAAATCGTTTTTTCTCACCTAAGTCTTAAATGACCTCCCCTTTATTCTAAGACTGTGGCCCCTGGCTCTGGACTCGCCCAATATTGGGAACATTTTTCCTGCATCTATCCTTTTATAATTTTATATGTTCCTATAAGATGCCCCCTCATCCTTCTAAACTCCAGTGAATACAAGCCTGGTCTTTTCAATCTTTCCTCATATGACAGTCCCGCCATCCCAGGGATCAATCTTGTGAACCTACGCTGCACTGCCTCAATCACAAGGATGTCCTTCCTCAAATTAGGAGACCAAAACTGTACACAATACTCCAGATGTGGTCTCACCAGAGCCCTACACAACTGCAGAAGAACCTCTTTACTCCTATACTGAAATCCTCTTGTTACGAAGGCCAACATTCCATTAGCTTTCTTCACTGCCTGCTGTACCTGCACGCCAACTTTCAATGACCAGTGTACAAGGACACCCAGGTCTCGCTGTACCTCCCCCTTACCTAACCTAACCCCACTGAGATAATAATCTGCCCCCTTGTTTTAGCCGCCAAAGTGGATAACCTCACATTTATCTATATTATACTGCATCTTCCACGCATCTGCCCACTCACTCAACCTGTCCAAGTCACTCTGCAACCTCCTAACAACCTCTTCACAGTTCACACTGCCACCCAGCTTTGTGTCATCCGCAAACTTGCTAGCGTTGCTCCTAATTCCCTCTTCCAAATCATTAATATATATGGTAAACAGTTGCGGCCCCAACACCGAGCCTTGCGGCACTCCACTCGCCACTGCCTGCCATTCTGAAAAGGACCCGTTCACTCCTACTCTTTGCTTCCTGTCTTCTCAGAGAATGACTATTCAGCACAGCTCTTCAAGAACAATGCACTCGCGCTTACATCATCGCTTTCCAGAGGGGAAAAAAAAACTTTCTACATGATCACGTATCCCAAAGAATCCATCTTTAACCACAATGTTTATGAAAAAATGTTTAGTTAGAATCTAAGCTAATGTTCTAGACATCTTTTGTTGACCATATGTGTTGATGTAAATCAAAAACTCAGCAGCTTGTCCAAATACTGAGAGAAGAACAATATTACTCATCCTGCAAACACAAATTGAGACGCTACTGTTTCAAATCAGCAGATCTAGTCATTACTGTGTGCAGTTCTAGTCACCCCATTAGTTAGTTTAGTTTAGTTTAGAGATAAAGCGCAGAAACAGGTCCTCCAGCCTGCTGAGTCCGCACCGAACAGCGGTCCCTGCACATTAAAGGGCCTGTCCCACTTTCACGAACCTAATTCATGACCTTTTTTACTCATGGGCATTTTTCATCATGTTGAAAAAACGCCCCGACCTACTTGATGCCACGAGTATCTACGACTAGCATCACGGCCTGCTACGACCTACCTACGACCTCCTACGACCTCGTGACGACCATGTTGCGAGTATGAGTCAAGGGCAAACTCGGCAGAGGTCGTGAAAGTGGAACAGGCCCTTAACACTATCCTACACATACTAGAGACAATTTTACATTCATTATACCAAGCCACTTAGACGACAAACCTACTTGTCTTTGGAATGTGGGAGGAAACCAAATATCTCGGAGCGCGGTCACAGGGAGAACGTACAATCTCCGTACAGACAGCGCCCATAGTCGGGATCGAACACGGGTCTCTGGCACTGTAAGCGATGTAAGGCACCAACTGGGAGGATGCAGAGGCTTTGGTGAGGGTGCAGATGAGGTTTACCACAATGCCGCCTGGATTAGAGGAAGCATTCCTCAAAGGAGGTTGGATAAACTTAGATTGTTTTCTCTGGAGTGTCGGAGGCTGCGTGGTGACCTGATAGATGTATATAAAATGATGATGGGCAGACAGGTAGACAGGGTGTGCGGGCATTTATAAATCAGAGCATTGAGTATAGAAGTTGGGATGTAATGTTAAAATTGTACAAGGCATTGGTGAGGCCAATTCTGGAGTATGGTGTACAATTTTAGTCGCCAAATTATGGGAAAGATGTCAACAAAAGTACAGAGGAGATTTACTAGAATGTTGCCTGGGTTTCAGCAACTAAGTTACAGAGAAAGGTTGGACAAGATAGGTCTTTATTCTTTGGAGCGCAGAAGGTTAAGGGTGGACGTGATGGAGTTCTTTAAAATTATGAGAGGGATAGACAGAGTTGACGTGGATAAGCTTGTTCCATTGAGAATAGGGAAGATTCAAACAAGAGGACATGACTTGAGAATTAAGGGACAAAAGTTTAGGGGTAATATGAGGGGGAACTTCTTTACTCAGAGAGTGGTAGCTGTGTGGAATGAGCTTCCAGTGGAGGTGGTGGAGGCAGGTTCGATTTTATCATTTAAAAATAAATTGGATAGGTATATGGACGGGAAAGGAATGGAGGGTTATGGTCTGAGTGCAGGTAGATGGGACTAGCGGAGAATAAGTGTTCGGCACGGACTAGAAGGGCCAAGATGGCCTGTTTCCGTGCTGTAATTGTTATATGGTTATTTGGTTACTATCAGAATCTTTTTCCCCAGGGTGGAAATGACAAGGACTAGAAGACATAACTTTATGGAGGGATGGGAAAAGTTGAAAGGAGGTGGGGGGAATTGAGAAATTGAGGGCATAGGTTTAAGGTGAAGGGGGAAAGATTTTATAGGAATCTCAAGGGTAACTTTTTGACGCAAACGGTCGTGGGTGTATGGAACGAGCTGCCGGAGGAGCTGGCTGAGGCAGGGACTATCGCAACGTTTAAGAAATAAATAGACAGGGACAAGGATAGGCCAGGTTTACATAGAAACATGGAAAATAGGTGCAGGAGGAGGCCATTCGGCCCTTCGAGCCAGCACCACCATTCATTGTGATCATGGCTGATTGTTCCCAATCAATAACCCGTGCCTGCCTTCTCCCCATATCCCTTGATTCCACTAGCCCCTAGAGCTCTATCTAACTCTCTCTTAAACCCATCCAGTGACTTGGCTTCCACTGCCCTCTGTGGCAGGGAATTCCATAAATTCACAACTGTCTGAGTGAAAAGTTTTTTCTCACCTCAGTCTTAAATGACCTCCCCTTTATTCTAAGACTGTGCCGCCTGGTTCTGGACTCGCCCAACATTGCGAACATTTTTCCTGCATCTAGCTTGTCCAGTCCTTTTATAATTTTATATGTTTCTATAAGATGCCCCCTCATCCTTCTAAACTGCAGTGAATACAAGCCTTGTCTTTTCAATCTTTCCTCATATGACAGTCCTGCCATCCCAGGGATCAATCTCGTGAACCTACGCTGCACTGCCTCAATCACAAGGATGTCCTTCCTCAAATTAGGAGACCAAAACTGTACACAATACTCCAGATGTGGTCTCACGAGAGCCCTATACAACTGCAGAAGACTTTACTCCTATACTGAAATCCTCTTGTCATGAAGGCCAACATTCCATTAGCTTTCTTCATTGCCTACTGTACCTGCATGCCAACTTTCAGTGACTGGTGTACAAGGACGCCCAGGTCTCACTGCACCCCCCCCCCCCCCCCACCTTACCTAACCTAACCCCATTGAGATAATAATCTGCCCCCTTGTTTTTGCCGCCAAAGTGGATAACCTCACATTTATCTATATTATACTGCATCTGCCACGCATCTGCCCACTCACTCAACCTGTCCTGGTCACCCTGCGACCTCCTAACATCCTCTTCACAGTTCACACTGGCAACCAGCTTTGTGTCATCCACAAACCTGCTAGTGTTGCTCCTAATTCCCTCTTCCGAATCATTAATATATATGGTAAACAGTTGCGGCCCCAACACCGAGCCTTGCGGCACTCCACTCGCCACTGCCTGCCATTCTGAAAAGGACCCGTTCACTCCTACTCTTTGCTTCCAGTCTGCCAACCAATTTTCTATCCACGTCAACACCCTACCCCCAATACCATGTGCTCTAATTTTAGTCACCAGTCTCCCGTGCGGGACCTTATCAAAGGCTTTCTGAAAGTCTAGATGCACTACATCCACTGGCTCCACCTCATCCATTTTACTTGTCACATCCTCAAAAAAAACCAGAAGATTAGTCAAGCATGATTTCCCTTTCATAAATCCATGTTGACTTGGAATAATCATTTTACTGCTATCCAAATGCCCCATTATTACCTCTTTATTTTATTTAGTTATATTTAGTTGAAACACGTTGGTCGATGTGGGCAAGTTGGGCCAGAGTCTGTTTCCACACTCTATTGGTAGTTGAGGCCAGTTCATTGGCTATATTTAAGAGGGAGTTAGATGTGGCCCTTGTGGCTAAAGGGATCAGGGGGTATGGAGAGAAGGCAGGTACAGGATAATGAGTTGGATGAACAGCCATGATCATATTGAATGGCGGTGCAGGCTCGAAGGGCCGAATGGCCCACTCCTGCACCTATTTTCTATGTTTCTATGACTTTATGAGATGCGCTGGGCTAAGTTTTGTGACACAGATGGAAGGGAGTGGGTTCCTAGAACTCACTGCTGGGAATGGTGATGGAGACACAATTGTCACAAATTGTCCAAATGTGGCAATTACGAGCCTCTTAGCTATCCAGAACATGGAGGGATTTGAAACACATGCAGGCAGGGATGATCTGTTTAACTTATCATCTTGTTCGGTAAGACATTGTGGGCTGAAGGGCCTAGTTGTGGACTTTGCTGTTCTATATAGAATTTAAACTAATGTTCCAAGTATCTTTAGTCGAGCAAATATGCTGGTATTAAAAACTCAGCAGCAGGTCAAATGATCATTTAAGATGGGGGTGGGAACCTTCTGGAACAAAGGTTAAAATCTTTCTGCCTCTGCTACTGAATTGACCTGCACTTTAATATTGGGCATGTGAAGCATTTGCTAGGCAGATTCTTTATGTTCGTATGAACTTCATAAGTTATCGGAGCAGGATTAGGCCATTTGGCCCTTCAAGTCTACTCACCATTCAATAAATGCTGATCAATCTTTCCCTCTCAAACCCATTCTCCTGCTTTCTCCCCACAATCCCTGGCACCCGTACTAATGCATCAATCTCTACTTTAAAATATCCATTGACTTGGCCTCCCCGGCCTTCGGTGGCAATTAATTCCACAGATTTCTGATCAAAGATATTCCTCCTCATCTCCTTTCCAAAGGTACGTCCTTTAATTCTGAGGCGATGGCCTCTGGTCCTGGACTCTCCCACTAGTGGAAACATCCTCTCCACATCCACTCTATCCAGGTCTTTCATTATTCGGTAAGTTTCAATGAGGTCCCCCCCTCATCCTTCTAAAGTCCGGGCCCAATGCCGTCAAATTATAGTTTAGAGATACAGCGTAGAAACAGGCCATTCGGCCCGCTGAGCCTGCTCCGACCAGCGATCCCCGCACATTAACACTATCCTACACAGAAGTTTAGGGGTAATATGAGGGGGGAACTTCTTTACGCAGAGAGTGGTGGCGGTGTGGAATGAGCTCCCAGTGGAAGTGGTGGAGGCAGGTTCATTGGTATCATTTAAAAATAAATTGGATAGGCATATGGATGAGAAGGGAATGGAGGGTTATGGTACGAGTGCAGGCAGGTGGGACTAAGGGGAAAAAAATTTGTTCGGCATGGACTTGTAGGGCCGAGATGGCCTGTTTCCGTGCTGTAATTGTTATATGGTTATATGGTTACACACACTAGGGTCAATTTAAACCTATACCAAGCCAATTTACCTACATGCCTGTACGTCTTTGGAGTGTGGGAGGAAACCGAAGGTCTCGGAGAAAACCCGCGGGGTCACGGGGAGAACGGGTCTCTGGCGCGGCAAGCGCTTTATAGCAACAACTCTACCCTGACCCTATGGTTAATAGTGGGGCCCCCTCAACTATTAAATCCAGCTGGACCTTCGGCAGAAACCCACCCCCAAAATCAATGCCCAGAAAAAAGGCCATTGTGTGTCCAGGTGTCGTAACGTGCAGGCGAGGGTTGAGTTACTCCAGATGTAATTTGGGCGGTTCATCTGTAAAATAAAACTAAGCTCTCGGAATACATCACCTCGTCAACCAAAAGAAAGAAAACTGGCCAGCAATTCAAACATACAAATACTCTCATTGTCAGCTACAGGGGAACGAAAAAGCAGTGAATCAGATAACAACCATTCCCAGTCATGTTGTGTCATTCCAGAAATTTGACTAGACGCGAGTCACGGCTTGCGCTCCGGACAAGATTGCCACATCCCTGATCCACACGGGATGATGCCATTCCCTTTGGGAGCATTGAAGGGAGACCTGAACCACGATCTCCTGGGAAAATCAATTCCCAGGCCCGGATAGAGTGGATGCAGAGAGGAAGTTCACACTAGTCTGGAACTCTAGGACCAGAGGTCACAGCCTCAGAATAAAAGGACGTTCCTATAGGAAGGAGATGAGGAGGAATTTCTTTAGTCAGAGGGTGATGAATCCGTGGAATTCATTGCCAAGAGAACTGTGGAGGCCAAGTCAGTGGATATTTTTAAGGCAGAGATGGATAGATTCTTGATTAGTACGGGCTTCAGGAGTTACGGGGAGAAAGTAGGAGAATGGGGTTAGGAGAGATCAGCCATAATGGAATGTAGACTTGATGGGCCGAATGGCCTAATTCTGGTCCTATCACTTATGAACTTAGGAAAACCCCGTAGTTAAGACGAGCCGAGTCAACAAATTATTCTGATGGCCCTTCTCAAGACTGTGTCCAATTCTATTATGAAACATGGGCCTGCCGATGGTGGGTGCCTGGAACGCGTTGCCAGGGGTGGTGGTGGAGGCAGTTACGATAATAGCATTTAAGAGGCCTTTAGTTGGCCCATAGGTATGCAGGGAATGGAGGGATATGGATGACGTGAGTACAGAGCTACATTTCATATCATGTGGTCTGAAGGGCCTCTTCCTGGGTTGTACTGTTCAACGATCTATGTATTTAGAATTGCCAACTGTCCCGTATTAGCCGGGACACCCAGTATATTGCCTCTTCCACCCCTGCAACAGACTGTTCCAGCTGCTACGGTCAGGCAAACGCCTCCGTTGCCATGCAGTGAGAACGGAGAGGTTGAGAAGGAGTTTCTTCCCAGAGGCAATTCGGACTGTAAATGCCTATCTCACCAGGGACTAACTCTACAGAACGTTTTTCCTTCTATTATTTATTATGTAAAAGAATATGTGTGTTATGATTGTGTTTATAATTTGTTTGGTTGTTTTGTTGTTTGTCTTTTGCACAAAAGTCCGCGAGCATTGCCACTTTCATTTCACTGCACATCTCGTATGTGTATGTGACAAATAAACTTGACTTGACTTGACTTGACTATATTGGACTAAATTGCTTTGTCCCATACAGGACCACCCTTGTCCCGTATTTGACTGCTACTGCTCGGGTCGAGGGGACTGTCGGAATATGAGGAGCTGTTCCTCCAATTTCCGGTGTTGCTTGCTCTGCCCATGGAGGAGGCCCAGGACAGAGAGGTCGGATATGGAATGGGAGGGGGAGTTGAAGTGCTGGGCCACCGGGAGGTCAGGTTGGTTAATGCGGACCGAGCGGAGGTGTCCGGCGAAACGATCGCCAAGCTGCGCCACTGTGCCGCCCAAATAGGGTATATGAAAAGAGTTTTTTACCCCTAGGTTTAATAGGAACCTGAGAGGCCAATTATTTTACACAGAGGACGGTGGTGTTGTGGAACGAACTGCCAGAGGAAGTAGTTGGGGCAGGTGATCTTGGTGACCAGCGATAGGAAAATACACAGGCACACATTTAATTTCCCTACACTCTGAGCCGTGACTGAAACCATTCAATTAATCTTCACCTGAAGAACATCACAGGGTTGGGACACGTTGCAGGTAAAGCCAGGCGTAACTGGTAAACTTCTGGACCATAGACCAGGGCGACAAAATAAATCTCCATCAATCTTAAACCGCCTGGCATTCTGATACCAGTTTTAATTGCACTGATTGGTTCCTCGGGTTAGGGGCGGCACGGTGGCGCAGCGGTAGAGTTGCTGCCTTGCAGCGCCAGAGACCCGGGTTCAATCCTGACTATACGGGTGCTGTCTGTACGGAGTTTTTCACCTTCTCCCCGTGACCTGCGTGGCTTTTCTCCGGGCGCTCCGGTTTCCTCCCACACTCCAAAGACGTACAGGTTTTGTAGGGTAATTGGCTTGGTATAATTGTAAACAGTCCCTAGTGTGTGAAGGATAGCATTAGTGTGGGGGGGGGGGGCGGCTGGTCGGCGCGAAATCGATGGGCCGAAGGGACTGTTTCCGTGCTGTGTCTCTAAACTAAACGCACCTGAAAATGTAGCGGAATTTAAGGTTTATGTTTGCTTCTGAAAAGGCAAAATCACTCTTTTACGCATTTTGGGTGGGGGTGGGGTGGGGGGTCGGAAGGATGCCGTTGAGCTGAAGAGAGTGTAGAGATAATTTACGAGGACGTTGCCAGGATTTGAGGGGCTGAGCTATATATAGGTGGAGGTTGGGAAGGCTAGGATTTTATTCTTTGGAGCACAGGAGGCTGAGGGGTGATCTTGTAGTGGTGTATCAAATAACGAGGGAAATAGATAAGGGAGTTTGTTTTCCTCAGAGTAGGGGCATCATGAACCAGAGGACATATGTTTAAGGTGAGAGGGGCAAGATAGATCAGCCACGATTGAATGGCAGAGTAGACTCGACGGGCCGAATGGATTAATTCTGCTCCTATGACTTGTGCAGATTTAATATGAACCCGAGGGACAACTTTTTCACTCAGAGGGTGGTGGGTAGATGGAACAAGCTGCCAGAGGAGATAGTTGAGGCAGGTAGTATAAAATAATTTAAAACACATTTAGACCAGTACATGGATTGGAAAGGCTGGGAGGGACAGGGGCCAAATGCAGGCAAACGGGACTAGCTCAGATTGGGCATTTTGTTCGGCATGAGTGGGTTGGGCCGGAGGGCCTGTTTCCGTGCTCTGTGACTGATAATTGCCCCAGTTGTAAATATCAATAAACAGAGGTGCTTTGCAGGATCTCCTCTTGGCAAAGGCATCAAGCGATCCTGGCTGAATTGTGCCTGTGCAGCTTTAGATTTACTGTAAAGGGCGTGGGACACATTTCCCAATCATTCCTGAGCATGCCCAACAGCAAAGGGGGAAGTGGTTGCATAACCTGGGCTTATTGGAACAGGTATTAACACACGGCACTGTTTCTTAACAGTAAGGGAGAAGTAAGGAAGGCAAACACAATGTTTATTTTGTCAGGACTGGAACACAAAAACAGGGATGGAATGCTGAGACTCGGACCGCATTTGGAGCATTGTGAGCAGCTTTGAGCCCCATATCTGAGAAAGGATGCGCTGGTGCTGGAGAGGGGTCATAGAAACACAGAAAATAGGTGCAGGAGTAGGCCATTCGGCCCTTCGAGCCTGCACCGCCATTCAATATGATCATGGCTGATCATCCAACTCACTATCCTGTACCTGCCTTCTCTCCATACCCCCTGATCCCCTTAGCCACAAGGGCCACATCTAACTCCCTCTTAAATATAGCCAATGAACTGGCCTCAACTACCTTCTGCGGCAGAGAGTTCCAGAGATTCACCAATCTCTGTGTGAAAAAAGTTTTCCTCATCTCGGTCCTAAAAGATTTCCCCCTTATCCTTAAACTGTGACCCCTTGTTCTGGATCAGAGGAGGTTTACGAGAATGATCCCAGAAATGAGTGGGTTGACATATGATGAACGTTTGATGGTGCTGGGCCTGTACTCGCAGAAGTTTAGAAGAATGAAGCGGGACCTCAATTAAACGTACCGAATAGTGAAAGACTTGGATAGAGTGGATGTGGAGAGGATGTTTCCACTCGTGGGAGAGTCCAAGACCAGAGGTCACAGCCTCAGATGCTCCTTTGGGACGGAGATGAGGAGGAATTTATTTCATCAGAGGGCGGTGAATCTGAGGAATTCTTTGCCACAGAGGGCTGTGGAGGCTGAGTGGATGGGTATTTCTAAGGCAGAGATGGATAGATTCTTGATTAGTGCGGGTGTCAGGGATTATGGGGAGAAGGCAGGAGAATGGGGTTAGGATGGGAGAGATAGATCAGCCATGATTGAATGGCGGAGGAGACCTGATGGGCCGAATGGCCTATTTCTGCTGCCATCACATATGACCTTATAACAGAGATGGGAATAAGGGCTTCTAATGTGTAGTGGACTCCTGTGTTCTTCAAGCGATTCTTCCCATCTCCCCTCCTATAGGCATTGGGCATTACTGGGAGTAAAGGGCCTGTCCCAAGAACATGCGACTGCATGCGGCAAGCGTGACCAAACCGGAAGCGGGGGCCGCGCGGATGTCGAGTCGTCCCGTACGAGTTGATGTGAAGTTCGAGCGAAGTCCACGGGAAGTTTTCGCGTGACATACGGCATCAAGACGTGCGTAGGGCATCGAGGAGGTGCGTACGGCGTCGAGGCGGCTGCGGGCCGGCAGGCCGTTGCCGCGCGGAATTTTTGCACACGGTCAGTTTTTCGGAGCCCCACACGATGTCGGGACCAGCTCCGCACAACTCCATACGGCTCGGGCGATCGAAGTGGGACCGGCCCCGCGAGGCCGTAGGGCTCAAGCGACCACGTTAGGTCGCGCTCGCCGCATGCAGTCGCATGCTGGTGGGACAGGCCCTTTAGGCACAAGTTTCTATGTGTAGGATGCTGTAGGAACTACAGATGCTGGTTTGAAACCGAAGATAGACGCAAAAAGCTGGAGTAACTCAGCGGGACAGGCAGCATCTGTGGAGAGAAGGAATGGGTGACGTTTCGGGCGAGACGAAAACATCACCCATTCCTTGTCTCCACAGATGCTGCCTGTCCCGCTGACTTACTCCAGCTTTTTGTGCAAGTTTCGAATTTTTGCCAGCACAGCTTCAGTGGAAACACATTGAAATTTAAGGTTCCATCCGTCTCCAGAGCTGCGGTGGGAGAATTATTTTAAGGTGTCCATATATAACTCACCACTGTTCTATGTACGAAACTCTAAACTGGTTATCCCCCCCACGCTCGAAGATGCTACCACTGGTTCCAGTTCATCTTTAAATGCATCCATCTCAATTACCCTTCTTATCTAAAACAAGACCTATTACCATACACACCCTCATACTCACTAAGACATATTCAGCAACCCTTCTTTTTCATTCCAAGAACTAACAAAGAAATTGGGAGACGTGCATTTAAATTCAAAGCTCCTTCTGACTGGAACACTCTGCCTAGTACCATAGGAACTATTAGCTCATTTCGTCTATTTAAAAATACACTTTTACCCTTCCTTATAAAACCATGTACCTGTTTCTAGTATTAGAGTCTTCAATCTCCTTTATCTAGCTTGCTCTGTGTGTGATCATTTGCGCTGTAACATATAACTGTTACTATTATTGGATATGTAAAGTCAATGAACAATTGTTATAAACTATAACAAGTGGGGATGGAGGGGTTATGGGATTGGTGTGTGGGTAGGTGGGTCAATGAGAGCCTTTATGTATGTTATGTCTTGTGCTGTATGTTTTATGTT
Source organism: Leucoraja erinaceus (assembly GCF_028641065.1). NCBI lineage: Eukaryota > Metazoa > Chordata > Chondrichthyes > Rajiformes > Rajidae > Leucoraja > Leucoraja erinaceus. The sequence continues at coordinate 4,286,013 of NC_073379.1, forward strand.
GGACCCCCTCGAAAACGAGATGACTGTCCATCTCAAGGGGTTATCCATGAATAAACTTGTTTCAAACTTGTTTCTGAAACTCCGAGGAACGTTTTGAACCTAGTTCTGGGAAAATGACAGAAGGAAAAGCTGCATTCCACCGCCCCCTGCCAAGGGCTAGCCCACATGTGTGAACTAGTGTGATGAATGTTGACAAACTACTGATTTATTCCCCCGCAAACAAAAGGCATAAAGTGCTGGAGTAAATGCAGCGGCTCAGGAAGCATCTCTGGGGATCACTTATATACCAACATTGAATTCTTGACTTCCCCAGTATTAACCGACCTCCACCTTCACTCCCCTCACCCCCTTGACCTCCTTGACTCCCCCCCCACTGTTGTTTAACCACTTCCTGAGCTCTCCTGATTGCATCCCTCTTGAGTTCACCCCATCCTTAGCCTACGATGGACCCATCATCACCCACCGTGGTCTCATAGAACATAGCCATAGAAACATACAAAATAGGTGCTGGAGGAGACCATTCGGCCCTTCGAGCCAGCACCGCCATTCATTGTGATCATGGCTGATCGTCCCCAATCAATAACCCATGCCTGCCTTCTCCCCATATACCCCTTGATTCCACTAGCCCCTAGAGTTCTATCTAACGCCCTGTCCCACTTAAGGTTTTTGTCAGTCTCCCTACCTGCTTCCACTACCTGCAACCTCCGGGAACCGCACGGAAACCTTGGGTGGGGCGCAAAGTCCCCCTGTCCCACCTGAACGGAAACCTCTGGAGACTTTGCGCCCCACCCAAGGTTTCCGTGCGGTTCCCAGAGGTTGCAGGTGGTTCCCGGAGGTTGCAGGTAGTGGAAGCAGGTAGGGAGACTGACAAAAACCTCCGGGAACTGCACGGAAACCTTGGATGGGGCACAAAGTCTCCTGAGGTTTCCGTTCAGGTTTCCTAAGTGGGACAAGGGCATTACTCTCTCTTAAATCCATCCAGTGACTTGGCCTCTGCTGCCCTCTGTGGCAGGGAGTTCCACTGTGGTAGGGATGCGGTGGAACCGAGAAGCCGGCCGAAGTCTCATCGGTCGATGGGAAACCACCCGAAGTCTCGGCGATGACGTAACCGGGAAGGGAGCCACTGGAGACGTCGGAGGTGAGGAGCAAGGGCCGGTGCCAAAGATGGCCGGGCGAGGAGAGGAGAGGGACTTTGGTTCACGGGAACTGCTCCAGTACATCGAGCTCGCCGGCCGACCCGACTTTGGACTTTTGAGTAATGGTGCCAAAAATGGCGCTAGACCTCATTTGGACTACGCAGTTGCAGCTTGGGACCCATACACAAATAAAAACGGTTCTTCAATCGAACGTGTCCAAAGACAGGCAGCTCGATTTGTTACTAACACCTATGAGAGAGAAGCGAGTGTCACCAAACTTCTGAATTCTCTGGGGTGGAACCCTCTCCAAGACAGACGTGAAGCTCACCGTTTGACCTGTTTTTACAAAATGTTAAATGGTCAGCTCGACATAGACTACAAGACCTACACCAAACCCAAACCAATTAGGAGCAGACGAGGGCATTCGGTCCAATTTGTGATCCCAGCTACAAAGACAGATGTGTACAGCAATTCGTTCTTCCCCCGCACAATTAAAGCATGGAATAATCTCCACCCAACTATAGTTACCCAACCAGATGCAACTAAATTAAAAGTAGCTCTTTCTTCCCAATAACCCTTTCTGGCTTAAGCCCTCCCTTCACCGCCTCCAGTTTAAATTCCATTTGGAATATTTTGGAGGACCAAGAACCAAGAAACCAAGAACCAAGCCCGCATGAGTAATATATGCAAAAATAATTTCACTGCGCAGTTGCATGTGTGACACATCAGGCACCATTGACACTATTGCTTCAGTTACTATGCACAAAGTGTGGTGGGTGTATGGAACAAGCTGCCAGAGGAGGTAGTTGAGGCTGGGATTAACGTTTAAGACACAGTTAGATAGGTACATGGATACCACAGGTTTGGAGGGATATGTGCCAACAGGTGGGACTATTTTGATGGGACATGTTGGCCGATGGGGGCAAGTTGGGCTAAAGGGCCTGTTTCCATACTGTACCACTCTGATTCTAAGCAAAAAGTAACCTCATTAATGCGTCTACTTCCTTAGAGACCTGAGAAGATTCTGTGTGTGAATGAATGCTCCCTCCATCCTCTACAGGTGTACAGGAGAGAGAATACTGACTAGAGAGTGATAGACACTGCCTGGTCCACCCTGGGCACTGACCTCCCCACCATCGCAGGGATCCACGGGAGGCACCACCTCAAAAAGGCATCCAATATCATCAAAGACGCACACCATCCTGGCCACACTCTCGTTCCACTACAACCATCGGGCTAAAAGGTACACCAGCCTGAAAACCTTGACCACCAGGTTCAGGAACAGCATCTTCCCACAAACATATGGCTCTTGAATACTACACAGCACCAACCTCAGCGTGTTTGGGCTGCTATGGGCTGTGTCTTTGACTGCAAATATGGACTTTGGTTTTTGCACCATTATGGTTACCTTAAGGTAGCTTTATTGTACTTTTGATTATGATATATTAGCTTTGCGTCATTGCATTTACTGGGCTGTTAAACTGCAGACAAGTACTAATTTTATTGTTCCTTGTGGGTGCTTCTAACAATTAAACACTCGGGACTATTTCAACCGACTCTTTATGTGCTGGGGAGAAAACCTGGGTTGAAGGTCACACCCTCATCTCTGCTGAGGAGGTCATTACCCCCAGGATAATACAGAGACTCCAGGACCTTTAAACAACAGGAATATCCCTGCAGCATTGAGAGGGATGCCCGCTGTCAGAGTTCTGTACAATGCAACTTTAAAATCCAAAATCTTTCTTCCTTTAGGGTGCCAGTTAGGGTTGTCGACTCTCACTCCCAAATAAGGGACAAAAGGTCCAAATAAGGGACAAATAGTAGCAGTCAAATACGGGCCTCGGTGCGAACATTCTGCGAGTTTGAATCAAGGGGAAAACTCGGGAGAATTTGTGAATAACTCGTCCGTGAAAGTGGGACAGGCCCTTCAGGCAGCAACTCTACCGCTGCATTGCTGCGCTGCCCTAACATGGAACTAGTGTGAACGGGTGATCGATGGCTGCATGCTCTAAACTAAACTAGAACTATAGAAGGTCATCTGCAAGATGGGCATATGATGGCGTGTGTTCAAAAGCAAATGTTTTAAAGTTTAGTTCATTAAAGATTAAAAACTGAACAAACGTATAAACTTAGTCGATGTTTATACAATGAGTCATAGCACCAAGTGTGTGGGACTTGGGTTGCCATGGAGCGGCTCATGTGTGGAAACTGCAGGATCCATGGTGAGATGTGAGTGTTGAGGCTTGACCTTTACTTTGTCATTTCCTTTCTCCAGTTGCTTATGTGGCATTGTACGATTGTAGTCCAAGGAGAAGTTTTCTTTTAAGCAACTTTAAGCAAGCTTTTCATCGATTGACTGAAAGATACAGCATGGAAAACAGGCCCTTCACCCCCACCGAGTGTGAAACGGCCATCGATCGCCCATTCACACTAGTTCTATGTTATCCCACTATCTCACCCACTCCCTACACGTTAGAGAATAGAATAGAATAGAATCTTTATTTGCCACGCAACCAGGGTTGGTGGTATTTGGGTTTGGTACATGATGGTACACTGCTTTAGTTACATACCACTAACTGCTTTAGTTACATACCACAGATCACCGTAATAAAGTGCATCCATACCACATCACAAATCACAAATCTCACCATCAATACATAGTGCAAAAAGAACAAACAAACACCATAGACAAGACACTGTATACATCAAAAGTCATATTATTGTCTGATTATTGGACGGAATTGAGAGTTCTTATTGCTGAGGGGAAGAAACTGTTTTTAAAGCGGGTGGTTTTGGTAGCAAGTGACCTGAGGCGCCTCCCTGAAAGGGAGAGACTGAAAAAGGTGATTTGCTGGATGGGAGTGGTCCGAGATGAGGAGCGATTTGCACCGGCCAATTAACCTGCAAATCAAAGATCGACACAAAAAGCTGGAGTAACTCAGCGGGTCAGGCAGCATCTCTGGAGAAAAGGAATAGGTGATGCTTCGGGTCGAGGCCCTTCAGGGAAACGGCAAACGAGAGATATAGACGGTGATGTAGAGAGATGTGGAACAAATGAATGGGAGATACACAAAAAAGTAACGATGATCAAGGAAAGGTGGAGCCCACAATGGTCCATTGTTGGCTGTGGGCTCATTGATAACGAGTTATACAGACAATGAAACTCACCAGGGTGACAGTGAAACTGGTACAACGACTAGGGTGAGGAAGGGATGGAGACCGAAGGGGTGCAAGGGTTACGTGAAGTTAAAGATACATTTCCCTTTCCCCTGACTCAGTCTGAAGAAGGGTCTCAACCCACAAGGTCATCTATTCCTTTTCTCCAGAGATGCTGACTGACCCGCTGAGTTACTCCAGCATTTTGTGTCTATCTTCGATTTAAACCAGCATCTGCAGTTCCTTCCCTCACATTTAACCTGCAAACCTGCATCTTCTAGTGAGGAGTAGAGAGGGGTGAAGAAATACAAGGTAAAGGAACCTTAGATATCAAAGAGGTTGGACATATTGAGATTAAAAAGGAAGAACTTGCAAAGTTTAAGAAGATGGAATCAGACAGTGCCTTTGAGGAGTTTAAAGAAGGGAGGAAAGAACTTGCGGGCGATTAGAAGGGCCAAAATAGGAGCCGCTAAATAGCTTTGAGGTGACAGATTAAACAGACCCTGTTTATGTAATTAGAAGCATAGAAAATAGGTGCAGGAGAAGGACATTCGGCCCTTCGAGCCAGCACCGCCATTCATTGTGATCATGGCTGATCGTCCCCTATCAATAACCGTGCCTGCTTTCTCCCCATATCCCTTGACTCCACTAGCACCTAGAGCTCTATCTAACTCTCTCTTAAACCCATCAAAAGGATTTAGATTATCAGAAGGATAAATTGGAGAAATACATGTATTTCATTGATCATTCGGTTATTATAAGTTTCATGATTAGTCCCAGGTAATTTGACATGGAAAGTCCATTCTGCTTTGGCGACTAAAATGCCAAATAAATATCCTTTCATACACATGCATTTTTGTTTTCAGTTTAGTTTCGGTTTTGGAGATACAGCATGGAAACAGGCCCTTGGGCCCACCATGTCTGTGCCGACCAGCGATCCCCAATAACTGGTTCTATCCTACACTCTGGGGACAATTTACAGAAGCCAATTAACCTACAAACGGGTACATCCTTGGAAAGTGGGAGGTAACTGGAAACCAGGTCACCCAGAGAACACCCACGCGGTCACTGGGAGAAGGTACAAGCTCTGTACAGACAGCGCCCGTAGTCAGGATTGAACCCAGGTCTCTGGTGCTGGAAGGCAGCAACTCTACCACTGTGCCACCATGCTGCCCGTTTATAAAACAGTATATATTAGCACCAACTATGAAACTGCCAAAGATCACTAAGAAACACAAAGGGGTTATATTAACATTGGTGTTGGCATTGTTTATTTTTCTCACATGTGAAGCTTTGCATGCTATCAAAAATTATATTATATATGGGTATAAAGTAGTCATAAATAATTGCAATGTGCCATGCAAAGGGAGAAATACCAGCGGGCAGGATATACTGTGGTGTTACACAGTTATGGTTACATTGAGAGTGCAGATTAACAAAAGTGCAAAGTCCACCATGAAATGTGTCAGAAGATTAGGATAAGGCCCTAGATTGTGGGAGGAACATCCAGTGGTCTGATAATAGCAGGGAAGAAGCCACAATGGCCAAGATCTGTATGCATTCTGAAAATTCACATATGACGACACCACCACTGTGGGCTGGATGTCACATAATGATGAGATGGAGTACAGGAAGGAGATCGCGAACCTCGTGTCGAGACGATAGTGATCGTCTTCAGGAAGTGACGCGTAGAGATGGTTAAAAACCTCAAATTCCCAGGAGTCAGTATTGCCAACAACTTCTCCTGCACCACCCATATTGAAGCAGCGACCAAGAAAGCACTCCACCAGCGCCTCTACTTCTGTAGAAGGCTGAGGAAGTTTGGCGTGTCCCCTACAACTACCACCAACTTCTACAGATGCACTATAGGAAGCATTTTATCGGGACGCATACCACCAACTTCTACAGATGCACTATAGGAAGCATTTTATCGGGACGCACCACAGCTTGGTTTGTGGAACAGCTCCGTCCAAGACCACAAGAAATTGCAGCAAATTGTGGTCGCAGCCCAGACCATCACACAAACCAACCTCCCTTCTAATTGTATACATTTATACCTCGCGCTGCCTCGGCAAGGCCAGCAGCGTAATCAAGGACGAGTCACACCCTGGTCACTCCCTCTTCTTCCCTCTCACATCGGGCAAAAGGTACAGAAGTGAGAAAACGAACACCTCCAGATTCAGGGACAGTTTCTTCCCAGCTGTTATCAGGCAACTGAATCATCCTACCACAACCAGAGAGCTGTGCTGAGCTATTATTTACTTCTTTCCTGCCTTCTCCCCATATCCCTTGATTCCACTAGCCCCTAGAGCTCTATCTAACTCTCTCTTAAATTCATCCAGTGATTTGGCCTCCACTGCCCTCTGTGGCAGGGAATTTCACAAATTCACAACTCTCTGGGTGAAAAAAGTTTCTTCTCACCTCAGTCTTAAATGGCCTCCCATTGATTCTAAGACTGTGGCCCCTGGTTCTGGACTCGCCCAACATGGGGAACATTTTTCCTGCATCTAGCTTGTCCAGTCCTTTTATAAATTTACATGTTTCTATAAGATCCCCCTTCATCCTTCTAAACTCCAGTGAATACAAGCCTAGTCTTTTCAATCTTTCCTCATATGACAGTCCCGCCATCCCAGGGATCAATCTCGTGAACCTATGCTGCACTGCCTCAATCACAAGGATGTCCTTCCTCAAATTAGGAGACCAAAACTGTACGCAATACTCCAGATGTGGTCTTACCAGAGCCCTATACAACTGCAGAAGAGCCTCTTTACTCCTATGCTGAAATCCTCTTGTTATGAAGGCCAACATTCCATTAGCTTTCTTCACTGCCTGCTGTACCTGCACGCCAACTTTCAGTGACCGGTGTACAAGGACACCCAGGTCTCGCTGCACCTCCCCCTTACCTAACCTAACCCCATTGAGATAATAATCTGCCCCCTTGTTTTTGCCGCCAAAGTGGATAACCTCACATTTATCTATATTATACTGCATCTGCCACTGCATCTGTTCTGGCAGTGGGAGAGTTAATCCATTCTCTGTACTAAATAGTTAGCTGTGTTCCGCATAAAATCATTCGGTATTCTCAAATATCACTTCTGGGTCGTGGTTGCAACACTACCTTCCCACGCTGCTGATTTATTTTCTTCTGTTGGAACACTCTATCGACAACTATGTTCCCACCACACCCACCTGTGGTCTGACAATCTATTGCTTAAGAACTGAAGCAGAAAGTCCAAGCAAAGCCCATGTTGTCAGTGGGTGGGGTGGGTTGGCAGGTTGGATCCCAGCTGGCACAGGATGGCGACTAAGCTGGGACGGCCAGGAAGGTGAATACCACTACTGTTCTCAGTGCCCCTGGCTCAGGGAAGAGGAAATTGTGAGTGAGTGAGGAGAATGTGGAGATTAGAGGTACTCTCTAATCCGGGCAGCATTTGTAGGTGAATTGGCTTCTGTAAATTGCCCCCAGTGTCTTTTTTTATTTATATAGCACATTTTTAGTCAACTTGCATTGACCTCAAATGGCTTCACATAATTACATTGATTTACATTTACAAGTGTAAATGGGTGAAGTGTCATAACCCTGGAAACAACGACAGTTTGCACTAGGTGAGGGGGATTCGAACCGGTTACCTATTAGGCACATCCGAACACAGAGCCAATTTTGCCATTGTCATTGTCAGTGTACGTACAGAGACAACCCCATGCATTTAGAATCTAGCTGGAAGAGTGACATAACAATTCTTCAATAATGGTCGCCTTTGTCCGGGGGGGGGGGGGGTAATGGGGTGGTGGTGGTGATTGGCAGTCACCGTTTAGGTACGTTGTTGAGTAGAGTGACAGCCGCCGGAAAGAAGCTGTTCCTCGACCTGCTGGTTCGGCAACGGAGAGACCTGTAGCACCTCCCGGATGGTAGGAGGGTAAACAGTCCATGGTTGGGGTGAGAGCAGTCCTTGGCGATGCTGAGCGCCCTCCGCAGACAGCGCTTGCTTTGGACAGACTTCAATGGAGGGAGCAGTCTAAATATCGGTGATAACGTTGGGCAATTTTGCGCCCTACCCTGCACTATGCCTTCCGGTCTTTTTTCAGAGCTTTCCATTCTATCATAAAAAGTGAAAAGTTGGTAAGGATGCTCTCGTAATTACATATGCCTTTTGCTTCTGTGTAAAACTCTATCAAAAAAACATTTTCTTCAATTGCCCTTTCTTTTGTTAAGGATGATTCATTTTCAGGGGCAGATTCAATTTACATTGTCAGGACGCAGTCTAAATATACAGAGACCGTCAAATGATTTAGCGCCCTCCCATCACTAGATCCTCAAGCTTCTCTTTTTTCATTCTTTCTTTTCTATCAAAAAAAATAAAAAGATGTTATGTACCATGATTATTATGTATGCACATTGCTTCTCAAAAAACTACTCAAAAAACCCAAAAAAACAATTGCCCCTAGTGTGCGGGATGAGAAACTGCGACAACGTGGAACTAGTGTGCGGGTGATCGTTGGTCGGCATGGACACGGTGGGCCGAAGGGCCTGTTTCCATGTTGTGTGTCTAAACTAAACTAACATTAAACAATTCACCACGCAAACACGTCGGTCAGCCCACAATGTTTGCACAGAACTTAACTCCAACATAAACTAATCTCATGTCCCTGCACATGATTCATTCCACACCTAATTAAAGGCCTTGAATGCCACTATCATATCTGCCTCCACCACCAACCATGGCAGCTGGTTCCAGGCACCTATCACCAAACGGTGTCCCTCTCACAAAGCTATTTCACATTTCCACCCTGGGAAGAGGTTCTGACTGTCTACCCTGTCCACACTTCTCAGCCTCTGATAGTATCTGATACTCCCTAATCCTGGCGGCTATCGGCCAAACCACTTCTGCACGCTCTCCGAACATGTGCATGGAATTTAAGTACAGCGAGACTCACCAAAAATTTAAAGTATCAACAAATTAAATCAAACCAATTATGATCTTCAGATAGATTCTTGATTAGCACGGGTGTCAGAGGTTATGAGGAGAAGGCGGGAGAATGGGGTTAGGAGGGAGAGATAGATCAGCCATGATTGGACGGCGGAGTAGACTTGATGGGCCGAATGGCCGAATTCTGCTCCTACCGCTTATGATCAAATCTGCATCATAGTTGTTAAGTTCACTGGGTGTATCTTGCGCTAAACGTTATTCACATTATTCCCTTGATCAAGTGTCTGTACACTGTGGAAGAACAATTGTAATCATGTATTGTCTTTCCGTTGACTGGTTAGCACGCAACCGAAGCTTTCCACTGAGCCTCGGTACACGTGACAATGAACTAAACTTAACTAAACTAAGGCTTAGCTCGCTTCCTTGTCGCGGTGAAGGAAACAAAACAGCACCAGGCACTGCCGTCTCTCATTCTCTCTGTTGAGCCGCAGTGCAGAGCGCACAACATGCTGGAAATACATTTGAGACATTGTATTTTAAGGTTGTTTTATCTTTCGAGGAAGGAACTGTGAACAATGCGCATTGTACGAGAGGTCAGGTGGAGTGCAGCCCTTGGACAAAATAGCATGTGTTCAGGGGGCAGCGGTCGAGTCGCTGCCTTACAGCGCCAGAGACCCGGGTTCCATCCCGACCACTGGTGCTGTGTGTACGGAGATTGTACGATCTCCCCCCGTGACCTGCGTGGGTTTCCTCCGGGTGCTCCGGTTTCCTCCCACATTCGAAAGATGCACAGGTTTGTAAGTCAATTGGCTTCGGTGAAATTGTAAAAGGTCCCCCTGTGTGTAGGATTAGTGCTAGTGTGGAGCGATCATGCTGGGCGCGGATTCGGCTGGGCCGAAGGGTCTGTTTACAGGCTGTATCGCAAAAGTCTAAATCCTGATCATCTGTGTAGTAATATTCAGTGCAAATTTCAGCAATGCCTACAAATAATCCCAAAATAAGTCCTGGATACAAGAAGTCTGGGCGTCACTCATTGGATTACACACATTCCCCCGGCTGAAACCATGCTATATACGTTAGTGACAACAGTTAGTATCAAGATGGAATTTAAAGATAGATTTCCAAGTGTAACCTTCCTGAAAAACAAAGAATTTAGGGTGGTACGGTGGTGCAGCGGTAGAGTCGCTGCCTAACAGCGCCAGAGACCCGGGTTCGATCCTGACTACAGGCGCCGTCTGTACTGAGTTTGTACGTTCTCCCCGTGACCTGCGTGGGTTTCCTCCGAGATCTTTGTTTTCCTCCCACACTCCAAAGGCGTTCAAGTTTGTAGGCTAATTGGCTTGGTATAAATGTAAAGTCTCCCTAGTGTGTGGAGAATAGCGTTAGTGTGCAGGGATCGCTGGTCCACGCACATTTGGTGGTCTGTTTCCGAGCTGTATCTCTAAAATAAACTAAAATTCCTAAGATACACAAAAAAGCTGGAGGAACTCAGCGGGTGCAACAGCATCTATGGAGCGAAGGAAATAGGCAACGTTTCGGGCCCGAAACGTTGCCTATTTCCTTCGCTCCACAGATGCTGCTGCACCCGCTGAGTTTCTCCAGCTTTTTTGTGTACCTTCGATTTTCCAGCATCTGCAGTTCCTTCTTAAAATTCCTAAGATGTCTGTGATGGTTTAGTGACCAATCCCTTTGGAGTTAAACGTACCCGCAGATAGACACAAAATGCTGGAGTAACTCAGCGGGTCAGGCAGCATCTCTGGAGAAAAGGAATGGGTGATGTTTCGGCTCGACACCCTTCCTCAGACTGAAAGTAATGGAGGGGGAACTCTAGGTAGGAAAAGGCGTTGGCCTACGCCATCTTCCACGTTGACCTTTCTGTCCTGGGCCTCCTCCACTATTAGAGTGAGGCCCAGTGCAAATTGGAGGAACAGCACCTCATATTTTGCTTACAACCCAATGATATGAACATTGATTTCTCTAATTACATGGTAAATGGTAGGGAATTGAAGAATGTAGGTGAACAGAGGGATCTGGGAATAACTGTGCACAGTTCCCTGAAAGTGGAATCTCATGTAGATAAGGTGGTAAAGAAAGCTTTTGGTGTGCTGGCCTTTATAAATCAGAGCATTGAGTATAGAAGTTGGGATGTAATGTTAAAATTGTACAAGGCATTGGTGAGGCCAATTCTGGAGCATGGTGTACAATTTTGGTCGCCTAATTATAGGAAGGATGTCAACAAAATAGAGAGGATACAGAGGAGATTTACTAGAATGTTGCCTGGGTTTCAGCAACTAAGTTACAGAGAAAGGTTGAACAAGTTAGGGCTTTATTCTTTGGAGCGCAGAAGGTTAAGGGGGGATTTGATAGAGGTTTTAAAATGATGAGACGGATAGACATAGTTGACGTGGAAAATCGTTTCCCACTGAGAGTAGGGAAGATTCAAACAAGGGAACATGACATGAGAATTAAGGGACTGAAGTTTAGGGGTAACATGAGGGGGAAGGTATTTTCTCAGAGAGTGGTAGCTGTGTGGAATGAGCTTCCAGTGAAGGTGGTGGAGGCAGGTTCGTTTTTATAATTTAAAAATAAATTGGATAGTTATATGGATGGGAAGGGAATGGAGGGTTATGGTCTGAGCGCAGGTATATGGGACTAGGGGAGATTATGTGTTCGGCACGGACTAGAAGGGTCGAGATGGCCTGTTTCCGTGCTGTAATTGTTATATGGTTATATTATATGGTTATATGGTTAATTTCAAGTCACCCCTATATTCTCTCTCCCTCCGCCCCTCAGCCCACCCTAGTCGTCCTGTCAGTTCTACAATCCACATCCCTGGATTCCTTCGTTATCACCTCCAATTCTCAACAACTCTCAGTCTGAAGAAGGGTCTTGACCGGAACGTCACCTATTCCCTTTCTCCCAGATACGGCCCGCTCTGCTGTGTTACTCCAGCAATTTTTGTCAGTTTAGAGATTTTAGGGAAACAGGCCTTTCGGCCCACAGGGTCCGTGCCGACCAGCGATCCCCGCATATTAACACTATCCTGCACACACTAGAGACAATTTACAATGATGCCAAGCCAGTTAACCTACAAACCTGCACGTCTTTGGTGTGCGGGAGGAAAGTGCAGAGCTTCTGGGGAAGACCCACACGGGTCATGGGGAGAACGTACAAACTCCGTACAGACAGCACCCAGGCACCGTAGTCAGGATTGACCGCGGGTCTCCGGCGCTGAGAGGCAGCAACTCTACCGTTGCGCCACCGTGCCGTCCTATCTTCGGCGTTGAGCAGCACGCGTGGCCTTTCCCGCACTTACCTGCAATTCCCTGTAGTAACCCACAAATGTTAAAAATGCTCTTCTTCAGGAAACTCTGCACGCACATGGTGAAGACGGACACGAACGCCACGGCGCAGAGGATGAGGATCCCCGTCACCAGGAAGATGGCGGTGGCCTGCCAGAATCCGCTGGCGATCTCGCCGAAGCTCTCGGCGTAGGGGCCGCACAGGCTGCCGCGCTTCACGTTGACCAGGTGCTGCAGCTTGAGGCAGCGGCTGTAGATGCCCAGGGTCGGGCGGTAGGGGTCGGTCAGCGCGCCGGAGCGGTTGGCCGGCGGAGGGGTGCCGTTCGCCCGGGGCCTGCCCACCAGCCAGTCGGCGCTCATGAAGGCGATGAGTTCGGCGAAGGCCACCACGATGCTCAGCAGTGTCCACAGCATGGAGCGGCAGGTCACAATCACATGGCACATGGTTCAATCCCAGGCGGGGGAGGAGGAAGGGGGGGGGGGGGGGCACGCCCTTTCCCGAGTTGCCTGACCCCAGGAAAATCTCCCAGCAAGTACGTGTCAGCTAACGTGGAGTTAAACGTCCCTCAATACTCTCCACACTGCACGGCAAATCCCTCCTCCAACAAAGAGAAACCAAATAAATGCCACAAAATTCTTCAGATCTGCTCATTGACCAACTGGGTCATCTTAGGAGTTGCTGGTTGTCCAGGTTACTCTTCCTGGTTCTTGTCCGCCGACTGCTTTATGTCGGTACGTTTCTGCGCCTCTTTATCGGCGTGCAGGCCAGCCCGTAACGTCACATCACACGAGGGGACATTTCAAGGTTCATTGCCCGTCGTAAAACACACACCTAGGAGGAGGGGGAGAGAGAACAAGCGTCAGATTAGCAGCAACCCCGCCCGCGAGAGGGGAAAGTGATCCGACTTACACGTCACCTCATGAAGCAATACTCATAAACGTCGGGGCCAGAGGTTGGCAAGCAAAGAGCCGGCTCGGAACTTCCAACACTCCAATGTGTCCTGTGCTTCTTTGTTGCCTGGGCAACCGCGGCTCCCTGCTCTTTCACCGATTGCTGCAATTTGGGAACTCGATGCAATAAACAGGTTTCCTCTTACTATTCCCAGAACTGCAGCGTTTTCTTTGTGGAAAATTGTTCCACCTAATCAGGCAATGAATGAATGAGCACGAGCTGCCGGCACTGGATCGGTGCCCATGTGTACAGAACGAGCTGCCGGAGCAGGTAGTTACTATCACAACATTCATAAAAACACACTTAGACAAGTAGATGAATAGGACGTGTTTGGAGGGGTATGGACCAAGTGCAGGCAGGTGGGACTGGTGTCGCTGGGACATGTTGGTCGGCGTGGGCAAGTTGGGCTGAAGCACCTATTTCCACGCTGTATCACTCTATGACTCAGGCTCAGCTGCCTTTTCCGTCATCAGATTCAGTGGATATGGGTGAAGTTAATAAAAAGAAAAATCTCTGCTGGTTTAGAAACATAGAAACATAGAACATAGAAATTAGGTGCAGGAGTAGGCCATTCGGCCCTTCGAGCCTGCACCGCCATTCAATATGATCATGGCTGATCATCCAACTCAGTATCCCATACCTGCCTTCTCTCCATACCCCCTGATCCCCTTAGCCACAAGGGCCACATCTAACTCCCTCTTAAATATAGCCAATGAACTGGCCTCAACTACCCTCTGTGGCAGAGAGTTCCAGAGATTCACCACTCTCTGTGTGAAAAAAGTTCTTCTCATCTCGGTTTTAAAGGATTTCCCCCCTTATCCTTAAGCTGTGACCCCTTGTCTTGGACTTCCCCAACATCGGGAACAATCTTCCTGCATCTAGCCTGTCCAACCCCTTAAGAATTTTGTAAGTTTCTATAAGATCCCCTCTCAATCTTCTAAATTCTAGAGAGTATAAACCAAGTCTATCCATTTCTCCCCATTCATGCTCAAAAAGGAAGACAAAATACGGGTAAGTTTACCTCAATGGGCCACCTACAACCTATTGAATTCCCCAATTTGCAGTAATAAATACCCTTCCCTCTCTTGCCCACCCTCCCCAGCGAGCACACATTTATACCTTCATAAGATATAGCTGCAGAATTAGGCCATTTGGCACATCAAGTCTACTCTGCCATTCAATCATGAATGATCTATACACCAGGTTAATTCCCGGGATGGCGGGACTGTCATATTCTCATAGAATGGCGTGGCCTGGCTTGTACACTCTGGAGTTTAGAAGGATGAGAGGGAATCTTCTTGAAACATATAAGATTGTTAAGGGTTTGGACACGTTAGAGGCAGGAAACATGTTCTCGATGTTGGGGGATTCCAGGACCAGGGGCCACAGTTTAAGAATAAGGGGTAAGTCATTTAGAACGGAAATAAGGAAACACTTTTTCACACAGAGAGTGTGGAATTCTCTGCCTCAGAGGGCGGTGGAGGCTGGTTCTCTGGATGTTTACAAGGAGAGTTAGACAGAGTTTTTAAGGGATAGCGGAGTTAAGGGATATGACTATCGTCCGGAGACTATCGTAATGTTTAAGAAGCAATTTAGACAGGTATGTGCATAGAATAGGTTTGATGGATATGAGCCAAAAACAGGCAGATGGGATTAGTACACATGGGGCATGTTGGTCGGTGTGGGCAGGTTAGGCCGAAGGACCTGTTTCCACACTGTGTGACTATGATCTGAAATGTCACCCATCCAAGTTCTCCAGAGATGCTGCCTGGCCCTCTGAGTTACTCCAGCATTTTGTGTCTACCTTCGATTTAAACCAGCATCTGCAGTTCATGGATCGGACAGGGTTAGTCGGATATGGGCCAAACGCAGGCAAGTGGGACTAGTATAGATGGGACATATCGGTTGTTGTTGGACAGAAGGGCTTGTTTCCACACTGTATGGTTCAATGACTTTATAACTTAATTATCAGCACTCTGTAAACTGAAAAAAAAACAATGCTTAAAAAGAAGGGGCAAAAAGAATGATTAATATCTGAAGCAAGGGGTATAGATGTGTGAAAATGCACAGCTCCAGATTCAGGGGCAGTTTCTTCCCAGCTGTTATCAGGGAACTGAACTGTCCTCTCACTAGCTAGAGTGTGGTCCTGACCTCCCATCTACCTCAACTATCTTTAATTGGAATTTGTCTTGCATGAAATGTTGCACCCTTTACCCTGTATCTGTACAGTGTGGATGGCTTGATTGTCATTGAGAGCCATAGAGTGATACAGTGTGGAAACAGGCCCTCACCGGCCAACAATGTCCCAGCTACACTAGTCCCACCTGCCTGCGCTTGGTCCATATCCCTCCAACCCTGTCCTATCCATGTATAAATGGTAATCACGTATAGTCTTTTCACTGACTGGAGAGCAGGCAACAAAAAGCTTTTCACTCTACCTCGCTACACGTGGTCATAATAAACTCAACTAAACAGTGGGGTGCGCAAGGCGAAAGAAAAACACTGGTTCATGTCACTGATGACTCTAATCAGAGGACTTTAACAGGGTCTAGGAACAGGCAATGTCATTTTCCCCAACGACTGTACCCACCCTATGAATGAGCGGGTGAGGGCAGCAAGGTCTTGAATGAATGATCGAATACTTTATTGTCACATGTGACAAGTCACAGCGAAATTTGCAAGGTATGCAAAGAAACGCCACATAAAGGGCGTCGACAAAGAATGCCTCCTCTGTTCTCCCCAAATTTGTTTATTTGGTTTCGGTAAAAATTGTACATTGTCCCTAGTGTACAGCACCAGAGACCCGGGTTCGATCCTGACAATGGGCGTTTGGCTGTACGGAGTTTGCACCTTCTCCCTACGACTGTGTGGTTTTTCTCCGGCAGCTCCGGTTTCCTCCGACACTCCAAAGACGTACAGGTTTGTAGTTTAATTTGCTTCGGTAACTTGTCGCTAGTGTGCAGAGGATAGTGTTAGTGCTAGTGTACGGGGTGATCGCTGGACGGTGCGGACTCACGGGCGGGGGAAGGGCCTGTTTCCGCTTGTTCCAATTGATATTGGGCTTAGCTCACCACAATATTAAGCAATAGGAAGGGAAACACTGGTTCGCATTGTTGCCGTTGAAAAGCTAATCTCAAGAGCAGTTGCAGTAAATATTAATTTACAGCCTCCGCCTCCTGATAAGATTAATGCTAACAGCGCTACAGAAACCAACTGGAGTTTGAACAATGACGAGACAGAGTACAGTGAGGAGATAGAGCGTTTAGTGGCCGACACAAGGAGGATTTCCTCATTGGTGACCCTCGGACTAGCTTTGATCGGACTTTGCTGGCTTTACCTCGCACTAAACGTTATTCCCTTATCATGTATCTGTGCACCGTAAATGGCTCGATTGTAATCCTGTATTGTCTTTCCGCTGACTGGTTAGCACGCAACAAAAAGCTTTTCACTGTACCTCGACACACGTTGCAATAAACTAAACTGAACTATTTTCTCGGAAGGCTAATGAAATTCGGCGTATACGTCCAACAACTTTTACATCAAGTCAAGTCAAGTCAAGTTTATTTGTCACATACACATACGAGATGTGCAGTGAAATGAAAGTGGCAATGCTCGCGGACTTTTGTCATGCATATCTACGTGCCTATCTAAAAGCCACTTAAATTACACTGTTGTATCTGCATCCACCACCACCCCTAGAGATACAGCACGGAAACAGGACCTTCGGTCAACCCAGAACGCGATCATCGGCCATTACTACTATCCCACACACTGGGGTCATTTTTACCGAAGCCAATTAACCTACAACCTCGAAGGTGGACACAAACGTGTATTTCATTGGAGTGTGGCAGGAAACTGGAGCGCGCGGAGAAAACCCGCCGTCACAGGGAGAACGTACAAACACCGTACAGACAGCACTTGGTCGCCCAACGCTGTGAGGCAGCAACTCTACCGTTGCGCCACCGTGTCACCCTATTCCTCGGCCAAAGTTAGAGTGGCACAGTGGGCAGCACAGTGGTACGACTGGTCAAGCCGCCACCTCACAGCGCCGGAGATCTGGGTTTGATCCTGACCGCGGGCGTTATCTGTGTTGCGCATGCACGTTCTCCCCGTGACCGTGTGGGTTTTCTCCAGTTTCTCCCGTTTCCACCCACAGTCCAAAAACATGCAGACGTGACGGCTAATTGGCCCTCGTGTGTAGGGTGTGGATAGCAGAGAACTAGTGTGAATGGGTGATCAATGGTCTGTGTGGGCTGAAGGGCCTGTTTCCACGAGTTTCTAAACTGAGAGATGTACTCCAGTTAACACTGAGATTCAATCAGTACATTTTTCAAATGCTCAATTCCGAGACGGCAGACAAAGAACAGCCCACTAGCTTGTGACTATCAGTAAAACTCGGTCAACAGCCTTACAGTAAATCAGTTCAGTTTAGTTTATTGTCACATGCAGTGAAAAGCTTTTGTTGCGTGCTAACCAGTCAGCGGAAAGACCATCCGTGATTACAGTCAAGCCATCTACAGTGTATAGATACATGATAAGGGAATAACGTTCAGTGCAAGATCAAGCCAGCTAAGTCCGATCAAGGATAGTCCGAGGGCCTCTAATAAGGTAGATACTCATTCAGGACCGCTCTCTGGTTGTGGTAGGATGATTCAGTTGCCTGATAACAGCTGGGAAGAAACTGTTCCTGAATCTGGAGGTGTGCGTTTTCACACCTATACCTTTTGCCTGTACACAAAAAAGCTGGAGAAACTCAGCGGGTGCAGCAGCATCTATGGAGCAAAGGAAATGGGCAACGTTTCGGGCCGAAACGTTGCCCATTTCCTTCACTCCATAGATGCTGCTGCACCCGCTGAGTTTCTCCAGCTTTTTT